>NC_090654.1:9209391-9464391 GCF_040937935.1 Hyperolius riggenbachi
TCATGTTACTTCAGCACTCAACACCCCCGCATATGGCCAATCAAATGGGTCCTTCCCTCTCTCTACCACCAATAGGGATGGTCGGAACATTCCTCTACCAGGCAAGAGTTTTAGGACTTGTAGGTAATTATCAGTGAGAGTTAATGACCCAAGTCTGACTGAAGAGATGTGTCCGTTACAGCTCTGACTGAAGAGAGAGTGTCCGTTACAGCTCTGACTGAAGAGAGAGTGTCCGTTACAGCTCTGACTGAAGAGAGAGTGTCCGTTACAGCTCTGACTGAAGAGATAGTGTCCGTTACAGCTCTGACTGAAGAGATAGTGTCCGTTACAGCTCTGACTGAAGAGAGAGTGTCCGTTACAGCTCTGACTGAAGAGAGAGTGTCCGTTACAGCTCTGACTGAAGAGAGAGTGTCCGTTACAGCTCTGACTGAAGAGAGAGTGTCCGTTACAGCTCTGACTGAAGAGAGAGTGTCCGTTACAGCTCTGACTGAAGAGATAGTGTCCGTTACAGCTCTGACTGAAGAGAGAGTGTCCGTTACAGCTCTGACTGAAGAGAGAGTGTCCGTTACAGCTCTGACTGAAGAGAGAGTGTCCGTTACAGCTCTGACTGAAGAGAGAGTGTCTGTTACAGCTCTGACTGAAGAGAGAGTGTCCGTTACAGCTCTGACTGAAGAGAGAGTGTCCGTTACAGCTCTGACTGAAGAGATAGTGTCCGTTACAGCTCTGACTGAAGAGATAGTGTCCGTTACAGCTCTGACTGAAGAGATGTGTGTGTCCGTTACAGCTCTGACTGAAGAGATAGTGTCCGTTACAGTTCTGACTGAAGAGAGAGTGTCCGTTACAGCTCTGACTGAAGAGAGAGTGTCCGTTACAGCTCTGACTGAAGTGAGAGTGTCTGTTACAGCTCTGACTGAAGTGAGAGTGTCCGTTACAGCTCTGACTGAAGAGAGAGTGTCCGTTACAGCTCTGACTGAAGTGAGAGTGTCCGTTACAGCTCTGACTGAAGTGAGAGTGTCCGTTACAGCTCTGACTGAAGTGAGAGTGTCCGTTACAGCTCTGACTGAAGTGAGAGTGTCCGTTACAACTCTGACTGAAGTGAGAGTGTCCGTTACAGCTCTGACTAAAGAGAGAGTGCTCGTTACAGCTCTGACTGAAGTGAGAGTGTCCGTTACAGCTCTGACTGAAGAGAGAGTGTCCGTTACAGCTCTGACTGAAGAGGTAGTGTCCGTTACAGCTCTGGCTGAAGAGATGGTGTTCGTTACAGCTCTGACTGAAGAGATAGTGTCTGTTACAGCTCTGACTGAAGAGATAGTGTCCGTTACAGCTCTGACTGAAGAGATAGTGTCCGTTACAGCTCTTGCTTCTTAACCCTAAGCTAGGTACCCAGGGAAAGACAGATTGGGGAATCTGTGCCAATGAACAATTGTTCCCCGATCTGTGTTTCACAATTGCGGAACGAAAAAACGAACAGCAGGATGTGAGCAATCATTTAAACAATTGCACAGATTTTCACTAAGGTTCATTGACTTTAGTTGAGATCTTAATGATTGTCTGCAATGAGATCCGTCATAACAGTCGTGAAAAACGAACATTCATCGCAAGTAACCAGATGTCTTTAACCCCTTCCCAACTACAGGTGTTTTTTCCCCCCTTAAAAACCAGAGCAATTTTCACATCACACTTCTCATTTATTCACCAATAACTTTATTGCTATTTATCACACCAAAATAATCTATATATTGTTTTATTTGCCACAAATTAGGCTTTCTTTGGGTGGTACTTATTGCTAAGGATTATTTTATTTTATATGTTTTTTAAAGGGAATAAGAAAAAAAAATGTAAAAAATATAATTTCTCAGTTTTCAGCCATTCTAATTTTAAAATAAAATATGCTGCGATAGATTAAACCTACATTTTATTTTATTTGCACATTTCTCCCAGTTATTACAACATTTAAATTGTGTCCCTAGTTCAATGTATGGCGATAATATTTTATTTGGAAATAAAGGTGTATTATTTCCATATAGTTTTTTTTTAATACTATATCAATAATTACAAGCCTTTATTTACAAAAGTAATAGTAAGAGCCCATTAACACTATGGCTTTTAGCGCAATTATAACCTATGACAGTTGCCACAAATCACGGGCGTTTTGCAATTGGTGGCAATCGCAAATGCGTTACATGCAGCATTTTGCCGCGATTCTGGAGCAATCGTGGTACAGTGCTTATAAAAGCGCTGAACACAATTGTTGGGAATCGCAGGAGTGTACAGTGATTTTAACTTGCTAATCGCAGTAAAATCACCCACGCAAAACGGTAGCCATTTGGAAATTTCAAGTGTGAATGGGCCCCAAATATACCCTTATGACATACATATTAAAAAGTCCCTAAGGTAACTATTTATGTATTTTTTTTAATGATGCCTTTTTTTTTTTACATTTTATTTTGGTAACTACAGTATGGGGTAGGGGTGTAAGGGGTTAAAAATGAATAAAAATGTATATTTTTCTATATACTGTGTAATAGTGTATGAGGGTGCTTTTTTACTTTTTGGCCACAAGATGGTGCTACACTTAAAAGAGTCCTGTAAACAGTACACAGGAAATAGTAAGTGTAATCTGATACACTTACACTTTATAAATGAATGCTGGCGTCTCGCTGACGCAGGCTCTCATTCATCACAGGCACTGTGATCAAGTGTGGGAAAAAAGCTGCTCCCTTTCACCGCTCACGGAACGTGGGATTGCTATGGAAACAGGTTTTAGGAGCAGGAGGATAAATACAATTGTTTATCTCAGCAGTTTATTTTCACTTTAAAGAGACTCTGTAACAACATTTTGAGCCTTATTTCTTCTATCCTATAAGTTCCTATAGCTGTTCTAATGTGCTCTGTCTTACTGCAGCCTTTCCTAGTTGCACAGTGGCTGTGTTATCTCTGTTATATGATCTAATCTTCTCTCCTCTGTCGGCTCTGTCTGGCTGAGGCAGTCAGGCTGGAATGTGCTGTGCTGCTTGTGATAAGATAGAAGCTATACACACCCTCTCCAGGACCCCTGCACACTCTGTATGACTCACACACTGAGATCCTCTCAGCGTATCACTTGCTGTGTGTTTTGTTTGTAAACACTGGATAAAAATGGCAATTACAAGCCAGGATTGCAGCAGGGAGAGGCAGAAACAGCACAGAGGGGCACAGGAGAACATAATGAATAGAATGGTAATTATGCTTTTTATTGTAAGGATTTTACAGTACAGATTCTCTTTAGCCAGATGCTAAAAATCCCAGCTTGGGTGAAAATTTAGTGCAAATTCTGTGCAACTTCAATCAGGACACAATTCTGAGCTGCGTTCAATTTTTATTAAAGTGAACAGGAGGTGAAAACAAACTGATAAGATAAACAATTATATTTATCCTCCTACTCCTAAAAATGACTTTTTTAAGTATCTCATGGTTTTCGTTTATATTAAAACGTTTACAAAGTAGGTTGAATGTTTTACTGTCTCTAATCAGGGGCAACCTATTAAGTGTCCCAGAGTTAAGGTCCGTACACACGCCGGACTTTAGGCAACGACGGGTCCGTCGTTGCCTCCCGCTGGGTGGGCGTGCCAGCGACAGTCCGGCGTGTGTACGCTCTGTCGTCAGACTGATACGGCTGTTTCTGAGCGATCCGCCGGGCGGATCGTTCAGAAACAGCCGTATCAGTCTGACGACAGAGCGTACACACGCAGGACTGTCGCTGGCACGCCCACCCAGCGGGAGGCAACGACGGACCCGTCGTTGCCTAAAGTCCGGCGTGTGTACGGACCTTTAGAAAAAGGTCAATAGTTCATGTGTTTTATCTCCCCCTGTCCTCAGAAGTTTTATTCTGCCAGGAAAGCTTTTATGGCTGTAGTCTGCTTATCAGTGATGTTACTATATTCCTGACAAGCTACAGACAAGACAGAAGCTGTCACTTCCATGCCTAGAAATTAACTCTTTCAGACAGCAAAATAAAACAAGTAAAACAGCCTGGTTATTATTATGTTTTGTACTGTACATAAACATTTTTATCTCATCATGTCACCTCGGGTGCACTTTAAACCTGCATGCCAGACGGAATGATCAGCACCTAATTCACCATCTTTGATTCTAAGCTTAAGAATAAATGTACAATTTTAATTTTGGACCATTGCTAAATATATGGCTCACTGGCTGGAGTGTCCAGAGCTGGTTGTGTGACTGAACAGTACTAAATATCTATCTGCAGCTTCAGCAGAAGTAACCCCCCCCCCCCCTCCTCCATCAGCAGTGATAGACTGAGAAAACCACAGCTCACAGATGACTCGTAATAATGTGCAGAATCTTTACTGTATAGCTTTCAGAGATCGGAAACTATACCTACCATCATGACGTCACCATAGCATGTCAGACCGTCCCCTGCAAAGCCTTCATGGCACGTACACGTCCTCACCCCTCCAGATACGGCTGTACAGGTGGCCTGAGAAAAGCAGAGATTCATAAGATACTACTTCCTGCACAGACGACAAACCGAAGATAGGTCTGGAAGAAAGCCAAGTGCCTCTGTGAAGGAGCTTTGCTTTCTCCCAGAGCTATCTTAATTGTTCCAATAATTGCCTGAGGAAGCAGGACTGACCCTGCGAAACACGTTGCACTGTGGAGTACTCAAAGCTTATTGTTGACAAAAGTCAACAGAATAGTGTCTACTGAATTGGGAGGGAAGTTCACCACTACCCCCCTTTTTAAACAGCTTCAAACATTTTATACTTGTATTGGCGCCTGTGTTCCAACTTACAGTTCAAACTCCAAACCGAGATTTTAAAGAGAACCTGAACTGAAAATTAAAATAAACATACACAAATCATACTTACCTCCTGTGTAGTCCCCTCACCAACCCCTTTCTCCTCTCCTGTGTCTTGTTTGTCCACTGTGATTAATTGAATTCTCCGTCCTCCATTTTGAAAATGGCCATTATCCCATAACAGCTTCCTGGTATGCACATTGTTAAACTGTAATATCAGCCACTTGAGCCATAGGGAAACATGGACATTACCTTGCACATTCACTTGTAACTGACAGCAGCTGATGTATAACTGACAGCAACTGGTATATTTCAGTTCTGACAAAACCTCGTCAGAACTGGAAGGGATCACTGTAAGAAGAAAATGGTGAGGTTCTGAGAGGAACTGACGGCGAGGAAAGTATTTAATATTCATTTGCAGCTACGTCATGTGTTCCACTTAAGGACCAGGGGAATTCTGGCTGATCGGTGCTGCGTGGGCTCTCCAGCCCACAGCACAGATCAGAAGGCACACAGGGCAATCAGACTTTCCCCTTTTTTCCCCACTAGGGGGATGTCCTGCTGGGGGGGTCTAATCGCCGCTGGCTGTTTGTGGGTAGCGGGGGGGGGGGCTCCTCAAAGCCCCCCTCCGCAGCATTTTCCACCCTACCTGGCTTTCCCTCCCTCGCTCCTTTCCCTGGAGGGCTTCAGCCTATCATATGCCGGCGATCCCCGGCCAATTAGAGGCCGGGGATCGCCGATCTCCTTTACAGTGCTGCTGCGCAGCAGCGCCGTATGATGTAAACAGCGGGGATTTCTTCCCCGCGTGTTTACAATTAGACTGTAAGCAGTGATCGGCGGCTCGCAGTCTGTTCACGGAGACACCCTCCGTGAACTGGCATGGAAAGGCCGCTTGAACGAGCGGCCATTTCCATGGGAAACCACTTGCGACCTGCCGACACCTATAGGCGTTAGGCGGTTGTTAAGTGGTTATATAATTTTACTCAGTTCAGGTTCCCTTTAAACCCTTAGAAACAAAACTAAGAATATGAAAATCCAGGAAAGTTCGAACATAGGGTTCCTCTACTACGCATACAATGAATAATTTATCCCATAGGTTTATTTTCACTCTGTTTTTTTTCTCTTCAAGTGACTTTACCAACCTTTTCATCACAGTCGCCATTATTTTCTAAGCAGACGTTCACCGGATCGCAGGTGTAGCCATCCCCGGCGTAGCCCGACTTACAGGTGCAGTCATGCTGAAAAACCGAGGGAAAAGTCACCATACTAAAGAAACTAAAAGCGAGGATGACATGGTTCTATGCCTAATAAAGTGCTCAGTGTCTGTACGAGGGGGTATCATAAAAATCTAATTATCACCAGAAAAGGATTAAGATGAAATGCAGCCTTAGGCAAGATACTGGGACTGAGGGAGCATGTACAGGTGTCCCTAATGGAGTCCCCATTGAGTGAAAAATATGCAAACAGTGTCAGTTAAAGCAAACCTAAAATAAACGAATGAAATAATGAATTGTATGCTAAGAAAAAGAACATTAGTAACAAAGAAAAGAGTCTTATACTGTTTCCACTACAGCAATAGTTAAAGAAAACCTGTACTGAAAAAAGTTCCCCTGGGGGGTACTCACCTCAGTAGGGGGAAGCCTCTGGACCTATCGAGGCTTCCCCCGTCCTCCTGTGTCCCACGGCGGTCTCGCTGCAGCCCCCGGAACGCACAGGCGACAAATCCGACAGCCTGTGCAATATTTACCTTTGCTGACTCCAGCGGGGGCGCTGTTGCGGCTCTTCTGACGGAGATAGGCGAAAATAGCAGATCTCTTTCAGGTCCGCTCTACTGCGCAGGCGCAATAGACTTGCGCCTGCCCAGTAGAGCGGCCCGACGGAGGTTGTCTATTTTTGCCTTTTATCTCCGTCAAAAGAGCGGATACTGCTCCTGCGCTGGAGCCCGAGAGGTAAATATTTACATTGCCGCTGCTCCGGGAGGATTTCCGCCGCCGTTGTGGGACCGAGGAGGACGAGGGAAGCCTCAATAGGATCCGGAGGCTTCCCCCACCCGAGGTGAGTATCCAGTGCAGTTTCTAGGCTAAAATGCACCCAGGGCGAGTGTGTAAAAATTGCGCCCCCCCCCCCCGGAGCAAGGTATGAGTGCCCGCAGTATAGGTTAGCCAGGTCTAGTTGCACTTAGTATAGGTCCCCCCAGTATAGGTAGCCAAGAATAGGTATCCCAGTATAGGTAGCCAGGCATAGGTGAGCCAGTATAGTTGCCCCCGCTATAGGTTAGCCAGGTAGGTGCCTCCAGTATAGGTGGCCAGTATAGTTGCCCCCAGTATAGGTTAGATAGGCAGGCGCCCCCGGTATAAGTTAGTTAGGTAGGTGCCCCAGTACAGGTTAGCTAGGTGGGTGCCTCTAATATAGGTAGCCAGAATAGTTGCCCCCAGCATAGGTTAGATAGGTAGGTTCCCCCCAGTATAGGTTAGATGGGTAGCTGCCCCCCAGTATAGGTTAGATTAGGTAGGTGCCCCCCAGTATAGGTTAGATTAGGTAGCTGCTCCCCAGTATAGGTTAGATTAGGTAGCTGCCCCCCAGCGTAGGTTAGATTAAGTAGGTGCCCCCCAGTGTAGGTTAGATTAAGTAGGTGCCCCCCAGTGTAGGTTAGATTAGGTAGGTGCCCCCCAGTGTAGGTTAGATTAGGTAGGTTCTCACCAGTATAGGTTAGATAGGTAGGTGCCCCCCAGCGTAGGTGAGATTAGGTAGCTGCCCCCCAGTATAGGTTAGATTAGGTAGCTGCCCCCCAGCATACGTTAGATTAGGTAGCTGCCCCCCAGTATAGGTTAGATTAGGTAGCTGCCCCCCAGCGTAGGTTAGATTAAGTAGGTGCCCCCCAGTGTAGGTTAGATTAGGTAGGTGCCCCCCAGTGTAGGTTAGATTAGGTAGCTGCCCCCCAGTATAGGTTAGATTAGGTAGCTGCCCCCCAGCGTAGGTTAGATTAAGTAGGTGCCCCCCAGTTTAGGTTAGATTAGGTAGGTGCCCCCCAGTGTAGGTTAGATTAGGTAGGTGCCCCCCAGTGTAGGTTAGATAGGTAGGTGCCCCCCAGCGTAGGTTAGATTAGGTAGCTGCCCCCCAGTATAGGTTACATTAGGTAGGTGCCCCCCAGCGTAGGTTACATTAGGTAGGTGCCCCCCAGCGTAGGTTACATTAGGTAGGTGCCCCCCAGGGTAGGTTAGATAGGAAGCTGTCCCCCATAATGGAGGGGGGAGCCGGAGCCGCTGGGAGGGCAACCCGACCTCTCCCTCCCTGTCCCCGGGCCGCCCTCCGTGCTCCCCCCTCAGATGCAGAGCGCAGCAGCAGCCAGGGAGGAAGCGCTGTAAACAACATACCTCCCTTCGTTCCAAGCGCTGCTCTCTCGCCGCCGGTCTCTTCCTCTCTGCCTATACGATGATACACACGCTGGTTCCTGTTAGCCGGAACTAGTGTGTGCATCATCGTGTAGGCGGCAGAGAGGAAGAGACCGGCGGCGAGAGAGCAGCGCTTGGAACGAAGGGAGGTATGTTGTTTACAGCGCTTCCTCCCTGGCTGCTGCTGCGCTCTGCATCTGAGGGGGGAGCACGGAGGGCGGCCCGGGGACAGGGAGGGAGAGGTCGGGTTGCCCTCCCAGCGGCTCCGGCTCCCCCCTCCATTTCAGCGCCCCCCTCCCAACAGCGCCCCGGGCGGCGGCACGGGCCGCACGGCGCTAAAAACGGGCCTGTGAGTATCCCCCAGGGGAGGTTTTTTCCAATACAGATTTTCTTTAAAAAAAAAACTTTAGTTATCTTCTATGCAAGGAGTGCTTCTCTGACCTCTTTGACCCACTGGGTGGAAGACTGTCCTGTTTTCTGAAGCACTTAAACAAAGACACATTGAGCCACAGGTTGAGCGGAGCAGTGCTTTTCAGCGCTGCTAGATTTGGGCGCAGCCGGCGCCTCCATAGACCACAATAGGAATCATTCCTATTGAAGCGCTCAGTGAGTAACGTCGGCTCCATCTGAAGACAGAGCCGAGGTTGCTTAAAAACATAATAATTCGGCCTCCAGTAATCGCTGGAAGCCGAATTATTTAATTCCCCCACTATCCATGGCGGCCTGGAGGGGGAATAGTAATTAAATTGGCCCGGACTTGTGCAGAAGCAGGACCAGCCATATACTGCTGTATCCTGCGCCCAAGTCTACCGGCGCCGATTTCAAATGTACTCAGGTTGAGATAAGGTTTTAACGCAGGAAAGTTGAAAGGGTCATTAGTTCTGCTTTGTTTTATAGTTAAAAATACAGAGTGTGGTTTGTAATATGACAGAATTATGCAATGTTATAAAAAAGCTATAAAACTGAAAATAAAAATGAGACTCATTTCTTTGCTACTAACGTTCTATTCACTATCCGTACTACAGATACAATTCAATATATCATAAGGGTTTTTTTGGGTTCAGGTTAGCTTAATATCTCATCTGAGTATCAGCAAATGACTCACCTCTCCAGGCTGGGTGAAGCTGCAGTCCGCGTCCGCATGGCAGCCTCCTTTAGATTCCGAGGCACAGTTGTCCACCGCTATGCATTCTATCCCATCTCCAGTCCAGCCCGGGTTACACTGACATGAGATGCCCGGAGGAGAACTGGTGCAAATGGCCTGAAAGGAAGAAGCTAGCGTTAGTATCAGCTACTTTCCTACCTTTGCTCTGTCATGAGCAATAAAGCTTGTTAGGGACCCACAATCCTCTCTGACAAAACCTAAAACTTTTGAAAGTAATTTGCTAGGCTGTCCTGACAGTCTTGAGATGTTATTATTCTCTGCGCAGGCTGAAGATCCCCTGTGCCAGATGCTGCAAAGCAGTCTCAATTCATTGCTGAGCCACCACCATGTTTCACAGTAGCTACTCAAAGCTAACAAAAAGAAGTAGAGAGAATTGGTGTTTTAAAATAAGTCCACAGAAAAGTGAATTGCAGACCATCTTGCATCCTAGGGAATTCTAGCAGGCTGATCTTCCCATCTCCTCCCACTCCGTTACAGAGGGGTTTCATGGTTCCTGTAACAGTTCTCATTTATCTATTTTACATTACAAAGAAGACGTCAAGAGTAAAATGTATACACACAAAGGCAGAGTAACTGATTGGTGACCACAAGGCTGAGGCCACTGATTGGTGACCACAAGGCTGAGACCACTGATTGGTGCCCACAAGGCTGAGGCCACTGATTGGTGACCACAAGGCTGAGGCCACTGATTGGTGACCAGAGACCTTTTTCAGCATCAATTATGATTTCCCTCAGAGGTATAACTATTGGGGAAGAAATGTCAGGCACGCCCACACGGCTGTGGAGGCCACCAAACTCCTCCTTTCCTCTGTTATAGGGTCCGCCCTCCAAAGCAGGGGTTGTTGTGCAGAGGTGTAGCTAGGGTTTTCAGCGCCTAGGGGACAAAGACCTTTTTTGTGCCATCCTCTGGACAAATGGGTGTCGCCACACATCAGAATGTGGTCATGGGTGGAGTCAAAAGTTATTTAGATAGCCATATGTGCCTCCTTACCCCAGTCAGATAGCCAGATGAGCTCCCCTTTAGATAGACTTTTTCTGCTGCTGTTAATGCTTCTGCACTCCTCTGAAGAAGGAGGGATAGAAACAGGGGCACTTTGGGCAGCCGGCGAGCCACCTACACATGGGGGTGCAACAGCCATGCTGAGCGCCCTCACAGTGCTGTGCTCGGGGGCATATGTCCCCCTCTGCCCAACCATAGCTACGCCTCTGTTGTTGTGGTCACACTTGTTATGGGCGGAGGCAGTCACAGTGGTCACATTTTTATGGGAGGGGCTCTTAGGGATCACAGTTGTTATATGACCGCAAACAATTGGTCCTCCTGGCCATGGGGGGGAACGGATATGAAAGTTGGGGGGGGGGGACCTAGTAATTTTTGCTGGAGAGCACCATGATTTGTATTTTCCCACCTGGTTACCCCATTTCCCAGAGTGTCGTTACTTACGTTCTCTGAGCACCCCCCGCGCTCCGGCTTCTTGCATTCATCCATAAGCTGACAAACCGTTCCATCTCCTTCATAACCATTCTCACACTGGCAGCTGGAAAACACAAACACTACATTACTCTACACCGGAGCTCCCCAACCCTGTCCTCAAGGCCCACCGACAGTGCATGCTTTGCAGGAAACCACACACATTCACAGTTGAGTTAGTGTCTCACCCCCCCCCCCCCCCCCTACTTCACCTCGGGCTCTCCCCTCACCTCCAGCATCAATACCTTGATCTGTGCAGCAGCGGGGCAGCGGCAGATACATACCGTACCTTCCGTGCGCTCCAGCGTGAATGCTTCTCCCTCTAGTGTCTAACGCGACTTCCTGTTTATACAGGGAGGTCGGGAGCCGGCCCAGGGGGCTTTCGAACGACGGGAACCCTGCAGAACGGCACGGAGGGCGCGGACGGCGTCCTCCGCGCCTACAAAAGTGATGCAGGTATTTAACTTTTTTTTACTTTTGGCCTCGGAAGTCCATTAAAAAGTATCTGTTAGATACATTTTTAAAGCTCTGCAGAAATGCTGGAACGCAGATCCTATGTTAAAAATAGGACCCACTCCCACTTGTGCAGAAACACGGATCCATGTTGCACAGAAAGAAAACGTCACGGAGAGTCCGTATTTGGCACATTTTCTTGGACTGAGTGGGAAAACGTGTCCGATGCAAGCCTATAAGAATGTGCACTGTCCGCTCTCACTAGGCTAGTTGCCGCGTCCACTTCGCCTGCTTTGGTCGCATCCCGTTGCTGTTGTGATGTCATACTCATGAGTCCCGCCCACTGGCATATTCAGGGGGGGATTTTTGTTACCCAGAATCCCCCCCTGATAACCCCCCTCAGTGAGGAAATAATCATCAGCTCTGTTTGTACTTATTTCCTTCATCCTGTGTGCGCAAGTTACAGGCAGGCTGGTCCCTGGGAGGGTACAGTGAAAAATGGCGCCGGTTAAATAATGGCGCCCCCTTCTGCCCGATATTTGTTTAAAACGATATTTATCGTTTTAAAGGTTAAAATAGTGCAGACCTTTTGAACGAAATTTATCGTTTTAAAACTTGGGGTTTTTTTTGTCCTGCCTGAACGATTTTTATCGTTTTAAGCCCTGCTTTGCTGCCGTTTGGAAAATGTCTGCCCGCCGACTTTAACGTTTAATAGCAAAGCCTCCTTAAGGCCCGGTTCACATTAGCGGTTGCTATCCGGAATCGCCGTGCCGGAGCCGTGCCGGAGCCGGACCGCATGCGGACCGGACGAAACGGACGCACGGCATAGCAATGAAAGTCTATGCGACCGTTCACATGCGTCCGTTTCGTCCGGACCGGAGCCGGACCGGATCCGGACTCCGGCGTCCGTTCCAACATGCGCTATTTTTTGGTCCGGCTGGTCCGGCTGACGTATCCGGACCGGAGCCGGAATGTTGCATCCGGCCAATGGAAACCAATGAGAACCGGAGAGCGCACAACACACTGGCTATAAAAACCGGATGTTATACCACACTTCCTATGCAGACTCTATGGTATGGTGGCCATTTTGGATGGGGACCACATGGCACCAGCGTTCACAGAGTGGAGCAGCAGTGACTTCATGCTGGAGCTGTTTGGCAGCAACATGTCTGACGATATGTCTGATAACGAGGGGGTGAGGCCCTACACATCAGAAGACCTCATCCTACAGGTGCAGCAGGTACCAGCCCTGTGGGACAAGGGGGATGCGGACCACAGCAACATCAAAAAATGCAGAGGCCTGTGGAAAAAAATTGCCAAGCTGTATGTGGAGGACTTTGAGCACTTGAGCAAGAGACAGCAAGGCACAGAGGGTATGTTGACTAGAAGTTTTTGGGGGGGCTTGTGGTTTAGCTTGTGATGTATTCCACTTTTGCTATGGATTTGTGTCACCCAGGTGTTGCCCACCCACCCGTGGCCCACCCACCTGTTCCCCACCCACCTGTACCCCACCTGTGATGTATCCCACCCACCTGTGATGTCTCCCACCCACCTGTGATGTATCCCACCCACCTGTACCCCACCTGTGCTGTATCCCACCCACCTGTGATGTATCCCACCCACCTGTACCCCACCTGTGCTGTATCCCACCCACCTGTACCCCACCTGTGATGTATCCCACCCACCTGTGATGTATCCCACCCACCTGTGATGTATCCCACCCACCTGTGATGTCTCCCACCCACCTGTGATGTATCCCACCCACCTGTACCCCACCTGTGCTGTATCCCACCCACCTGTACCCCACCTGTGATGTATCCCACCCACCTGTGATGTATCCCACCCACCTGTGATGTCTCCCACCCACCTGTGATGTCTCCCACCCACCTGTGATGTCTCCCACCCACCTGTACCCCACCTGTGATGTATCCCACCCACCTGTACCCCACCTGTGATGTATCCCACCCACCTGTGATGTATCCCACCCACCTGTGATGTCTCCCACCCACCTGTGATGTATCCCACCCACCTGTACCCCACCTGTGATGTATCCCACCCACCTGTGATGTCTCCCACCCACCTGTGATGTATCCCACCCACCTGTACCCCACCTGTGATGTATCCCACCCACCTGTACCCCACCTGTGATGTATCCCACCCACCTGTACCCCACCTGTGCTGTATCCCACCCACCTGTGATGTATCCCACCCACCTGTACCCCACCTGTGCTGTATCCCACCCACCTGTACCCCACCTGTGATGTATCCCACCCACCTGTGATGTATCCCACCCACCTGTGATGTATCCCACCCACCTGTGATGTATCCCACCCACCTGTACCCCACCTGTGATGTATCCCACCCACCTGTACCCCACCTGTGATGTATCCCACCCACCTGTGATGTATCCCACCCACCTGTGATGTCTCCCACCCACCTGTGATGTATCCCACCCACCTGTACCCCACCTGTGCTGTATCCCACCCACCTGTAATGTACCCCACCTGTGCTGTATCCCACCCACCTTTGATGTATCCCACCCACCTGTGATGTCTCCCACCCACCTGCGATGTACCCCACCTGTGCACATAAAACATACACAATGACCAATTATTAAACATCAATTTATTGTAAAAAATTAAGACATTTAAAATCACTTAAAAACTTGAAACTCCAAAATAAACACATTTCAACAAAACATATTAAAAACCAAACATTCACCCTCGTCCTGGTGGTGTGGTAAAATAAAGTCTCAGTTGGTCCCTGTTCCGCAGTGACACTACCCTTGGCCTGGTTGCATACCTCCGCAGGGGCATTAGTGGAAGCACATTCGGGGGTTCCGGAGTCTCTCTTTCCTCCTGCCGCACAAAGTTGTGGAGGATGCATGCTGCCTTCACCACGACAACTGCGTTGCCCGGTTTCAGCAGCATGGGCGTGTGGAACACCCTCCACTTTGACACCAGGATCCCAAATGTGCACTCCACCATTCTCCTTGCACGGCTCAACCGAGCATTGAAGTGTAGCTGGCTGGCATCAAGTCCCCTGTCTGGGTACGGACGCATTACATGGTCGGACAGGGCGAAGGCCTCGTCCCCCACAAACACATAGGGGTAGGCCGGTGCCCTTGTCCCAGGCCAGGGTCTGTCACGGGGGAGACTCAGTCTGCCTTCCTCCATCAGCCGGCAAAGGGTCGTACGCTGGAAAATTCCAGAGTCATTGGAACTACCGTACGACCCCACGTCCACGTACACAAACTTGTAGTCCGCATCTGCCACTGCCATTAGAACAATGCTGAAGTATTTTTTATAGTTGAAATAATGGCTGCCACTCCCCACGGGTTTCTGAATCCGGATGTGTTTCCCATCCAGTGCGCCAACACAATTAGGAAACTTGCACTCGGTCCAGAAGCCCTGGGCGATCTCCTCCCATTTCGTGGTGTCCGGCACAGGCATGTATCTGGCCCTCAGTCGCGTCCAAAGGATCCTCGAAGTCCTCACGACGATGCCTGCCACCGTGCTCTTCCCAATACGAAATGTGACATGTAGCGATGTATATGTTTGTCCAGTTGCGATGTACCTACAAGAGAAATAATCAAAATCAATTTTTCATGTCGTTACAGGAGAAAGGTTCAAGACAAGGTGGCGCAATATACGTGATGCATACGTGAAATTGCTACGGAAGAAAAAACTTGCCGAACGAAGTGGCAGTGGCGGGGGAAAGCGACAAAAAGACTACCAATTTGCCAAGCAATTGTCTTTCATCAATGCAAGCCTGGAACCTAGACTGTAAGTACCACTACTGTGGGCAGGAACTGAGAGCTCATTTTAGCAGACAACTACCATGACTTCGGCCATGTATTGCTATAAACTGGCCTCAATTCCCATGGCTAGCGAACTTTTCTCACAAGCTTTATCAAATGTTTGGTAGAAACGGTTGATAAAGTGTTTGCTAGTGTTTGCTAGCTCTGTGAATTGACGCCACATGCTGTTTGGCACACCAATAAATATTGTTTTTATCTACAGGACTGAAGACAATTTGGAGCAAGAGGAACCGACCCAGGAGGCACGGTTCAGCAGTGAGGAGAGCTTGGTGGATGATGACGTCGCCGATGTAACCTATGTCCCCGAGGAGAGGAGTAGGAGGAGGGAGTCCTTAGCTATCCCAGCTCTCTCCTTTGATGATGACTTGGGAGAAGAGAGCTTGGATGTTGAGGTTGCAGGACCGAGTGTGGATGAAGCTGCACCTCCACAATCGACCGCTATGGAAGCTCCCGGGGAACAAGAACAAAGTGAGGAGCACCGAGAGACTGCAGCACAACCAGCGCGCAGGGCAACCCCGACACAGGCCAGAGGACGGGAAGATGCTGCCACACCACCAGTGAGGACCACCACACCAGTGAGGCGTCGAGGTACCCTCCCCCCAACAAGGAGAGAGACAGAGTCCGAGATGTCCGGGGCTGTCTCCGGACTTCTCGGGATTCTTCAGAGCCACCAAACTCTCATAACCCGGCAGTTGCAAGATGAGGACAGGGGCCATATCATGGAGCAGTACAAGTCCCACATCACTTCACTGCAATGTGAGCTCGACGCTGTACATGGGCACTACAGGGACGAGCTTAAAATGATGCATGAGATGCACAGAGGAGAAATCGACCAACTGCGTGCGCAGCATCATCAGTCGGTGGGCCAGCTGCAGAACATGATGCAGCAAATGCATCAACAAAGCAAGGAACTACTGAAATTGCAGGCACACCCGTGTTTTCACACTGTGATGTCTCTAATACCATATTTGGAAAAGGTGCCTTCCCAAAACTTGATGGCGTGCCATTCCACTTTGCTGGAGGTGATCAAACAGCACATGGACACGCCATTATTGCAACCACCAATTTTTAGACCCCCACAACCAACAGCGGTGCCCACCTGGCAATCATCACAGATGTACACCGGCTACAGAGGCAGTCAATATGGGCCACCGCTGTCAGGGTCCAGCTCATCCACGACCAGCACCCAAGAGAGTCCAGATTTCCAGGCAGCAACTCCCACCTTTTCTAGTACTGGTGCCGATACAATTTGAAAAAAAAAGTCAAATTGTTCCTGGACATGCTCCTCTGAATACCTCCGATCCTCGGAGGAAGGATACCATCACAGGGCTTTTTAGCCCAACCTTTTCCCTGCCCCATCTCCTTCAACCAAGGTTCAGAGGTGTTCAGATGACAATGTCAGGGAAGTTTTGGTTTTGCTGGACTTGAACTTTAGGGCCTGGTGTCCCCGAAAGACACTACCTGGGTCACAACCTTGTGCCTGTTGCACTGCACCTGTAGTCCTGCACCTGTGCCTTTGATTCCTCTTGTTCCTTACTTTGTTGTTCCTAATCACTTGCACAAGACCCTTGGAGCCATGGGTGAAGGATACCTTCACTGGTCGGTGAGAGGCCTAGCCTTTTCACTGACCTGTGTCCTTCATCCATGGCTCAGAGGGTCCTGTGCCAGTGGTTAGGTTTTAGAAGCACTAATAATTTAGGGCCTTGTGTCCCCGAAAGACACTACCTGTAGTCCTGCTCCTCTGCCATCGGTTCCTCTTGCTCCTCACTTTGTTCTTGTTCCTAACCACTTGCACAAGACCCTTTGAACCATGGATGAAGGACACCTTGACTGGTCGGTGAGAGGCCTAGCCTTTTCACTGACCTGTGTCCTTCATCCATGGCTCAGAGGGTCCTGTGCCAGTGGTTAGGTTTTAGAAGCACTAATAATTTAGGGCCTGGTGTCCCCGAAAGACACTACCTGTAGTCCTGCTCCTCTGCCATCGGTTCCTCTTGCTCCTCACTTTGTTCTTGTTCCTAACCACTTGCACAAGACCCTTTGAACCATGGATGAAGGACACCTTGACTGGTCGGTGAGAGGCCTAGCCTTTTCACTGACCTGTGTCCTTCATCCATGGCTCAGAGGGTCATGTGCCAGTGGTTAGGTTTTTGAAGCACTAATAATTTATGGCCTTTTGTCCCCAAAAGACACTACCTGTAGTCCTGCTCCTCTGCCATCGGTTCCTCTTGCTCCTCACTTTGTTCTTGTTCCTAATCACTTGCACAAGACCCTTGGAGCCATGGATGAAGGACACCTTGACTGGTCGGTGAGAGGCCTAGCCTTTTCACTGACCTGTGTCCTTCATCCATGGCTCAGAGGGTCATGTGCCAGTGGTTAGGTTTTTGAAGCACTAATAATTTATGGCCTTTTGTCCCCAAAAGACACTACCTGTAGTCCTGCTCCTCTGCCATCGGTTCCTCTTGCTCCTCACTTTGTTCTTGTTCCTAATCACTTGCACAAGACCCTTGGAGCCATGGATGAAGGACACCTTGACTGGTCGGTGAGAGGCCTAGCCTTTTCACTGACCTGTGTCCTTCATCCATGGCTCAGAGGGTCCTGTGCCAGTGGTTAGGTTTTAGAAGCACTAATAATTTAGGGCCTGGTGTCCCCGAAAGACACTACCTGTAGTCCTGCTCCTCTGCCATCGGTTCCTCTTGCTCCTCACTTTGTTCTTGTTCCTAACCACTTGCACAAGACCCTTTGAACCATGGATGAAGGACACCTTGACTGGTCGGTGAGAGGCCTAGCCTTTTCACTGACCTGTGTCCTTCATCCATGGCTCAGAGGGTCATGTGCCAGTGGTTAGGTTTTTGAAGCACTAATAATTTATGGCCTTTTGTCCCCAAAAGACACTACCTGTAGTCCTGCTCCTCTGCCATCGGTTCCTCTTGCTCCTCACTTTGTTCTTGTTCCTAACCACTTGCACAAGACCCTTTGAACCATGGATGAAGGACACCTTGACTGGTCGGTGAGAGGCCTAGCCTTTTCACTGACCTGTGTCCTTCATCCATGGCTCAGAGGGTCATGTGCCAGTGGTTAGGTTTTTAAAGCACTTCAATTTTAGGGCCTGGTGTCCCCGAAAGACACTACCTGGGTCACAACCTTGTGCCTGTTGCACTGCACCTGTAGTCATGCACCTCTGCCATCGGTTCCTCTTGCTCCTCACTTTGTTCTTGTTCCTAACCACTTGCACAAGACCCTTGAAACCATGGATGAAGGACACCTACACTGGTTGGTGAGAGGCCTAGCCTTTTCACTGACCTGTGTCCTTCATCCATGGCTCAGAGGGTCCTGTGCCAGTGGTTAGGTTTTTGAAGCACTTCAATTTATTAGGGCCTGGTGTCCCCGAAAGACACTTGGGCAGCTATGCCCTGCAACTCTTCCAGCACAAAGTTGGTGGTTGGTGTTCCTTAAAACTGACCGGGCTATACCATAGATATGTTATTTTTTTGTCTTCCATGTTGGAAGAATGTTTCCATGTTGGAAAGTGGTTGTTTTTGCAATAAAAAATTTTGTTTTTACATACCTCAGTGTGATGAGTAGTTGTTCTTGTGGTGTGACTGCTCTCCTGAACGTGGTATCCTTCTTCCTAAGGTCTTCCTTCACCATCTCCAAAAGGGTATCAAACCTGTCAGGAGATGTAAAGGAAGAAGCTGTAAAGTATGTTGTGGGACAAGGTGTTGGGTGGAGGATGGGGGAGGTGTGTTTACAGAGGTTTGGGAGTGTTGTGGAGGGTGGGGGTGTAGTGTATAGCTAGGTATACAGGGGTGTGGGGGTCAGGGTGGTGTGTTTAGCTAGGTATACAGGGATGAGGTGTTGTGGGGGTGAGGGTGTGGTGTTTAGGAATGGTGGGGGTTGGTGTATTTAGGCCTATATACTTACAGGGGAATAGACATCCGAGTGTAGCTGTAGAACTTCTGTGGGTGTCGTCTGAGGTCCCGGTAGAGGGCCTGGAACTCTCCCTTCCTCTGCCTCCTGGCTAGTAGAGGGTGCACCCACCATCTCCTGCGAGGAGCACGCCTTCTCCCCACATAGTAGTAGGTAAACAACAGGAAGGAGAGAATTTCCAGGTAATAAGCGTAAAAAATGACTGGATCCATGGTCCCAACTGCTGTCTCTGTATCCAAGGATGGTCTCCACACGTCCAGCTGTCTCCAACAATGACCCCAGAGCTTCTGCTGACCTCCCAGAACCCCAGGTATTTATACAGGTTGTTATCTCTTTAAGAATCCGGATCCGGACTGCAACCGTGTTCATACCGCACGGAAACCGTATGCAACCGGACCGGATCCGGACCGGATCCGGACAGGAACCGTACGGTTCAGGTCCGATCCGGCTCCGGTGCGGTCCGGACATCCGGTGCGGTTTTCGCAAAACCGCAAGTGTGAACGGGGCCTAGAAACACAAAATTTTCAGGGAATGTTAAGAAGGAAATTATGAACAAGAGGGAAAAAATTTTTCAACAAGACCTTATAGTTTTTGAGAAAATCGATTTTAAATGTTCAAAGAAAAAATGTATCCATTTAAATCCCGTAATGACATTTCTGTCATTTCCCGCCGACTTTAGCAGTTAATAGCAAAGTCCCCTTAAATCCTAGCAACACCTAATTTGCAGGATATGTTAAAAAGATACTTGGAAACAATATTTAAAAAAAAATGATTTTTTTTTTTAAATTTTAATTTTTGTTTTATGTTCTGAGTGTGGTCCCCCCTCCTGAGCCTCTGTAACCCCTTGTCCCCCATGCAGGCTGGGATAGCCATAATGTGGAGCCCCGGCCGACTGGGGCTTCGCACCCTGAGCTATACCAGCCCGCATGGTCCATGGTATGGGGGGGCTCTGGGGGGGGAGGGGCGGCCAAGCCTCCCCCCCCCCCCAGAGTCCTAGTCCAATCCATGGACAAGGGGCTCTTCCCCACCTCCAGTGCCCCAGGAGGAGGTGGGGGCGATGACTCCCTGGGGAAGGGGTTCATGGTGGCATCTGGGAGTCCCCTTTAAGAAGGGGACCCCAGATGCCCACCCTCCTCCCAGGAGAAATGAGTATAGGGGTACAAAGTACCCCTTACCCATTTCCACAAACGGTTAAAAATGAAATAAAAACACAACCACGAAAAAAGTATTTTATTAATCTAAATTAACCATAAATAAATACTTACCTGTACCTTTAAGAAAAAATTCCCATGCCATTATCCTCGGTAAAGGTCCCGTGCTATAATCTGTTATGTGCCACGACGACAGTATCCTCTATCTTGCGATCTTCAGAAATACTTACCTGTACCTTTAAGAAAAATTCCCACGCCAATTAGGTCCCACGACAGTATCCTCCATCTTGCGACCTTCTGTTACATCTTAATTGAAGATCTCCGCCTCCCCGACGCCACACGCCGCCCCCGCCGCACTGCTCTCAGCTATACAGTATAAAATTGCTCTGGGAGATCGGTATCCAGAATAGCAACAAGCAAACAACAGGCTGTATTCCGCGTTGCAGCCGCTGTTTGCTTGTTGCTATTCTGGATGCCGATTCCCATTGGTGGGAACATCCTGGTGGAGTGCAAGGAGTGGTGGCAAGGGCCCTTTATACAAAGGTTATTCAGCACTATGTGCGTTTTTCTGATTTTATTCCAGGGTTGATCAGTGCAGCCTCTGTAGTGGGGGTCACGTCATTGAGGAGCGCAGTGTGTTCGGTTGACATTTTCCCAAGTTTAAAAACAATTTTTCTTTGCATTTTTGAAATCGGTTTTCTCAAAAACTATATGGTCTTTTTGGAAAATTCTATTTTTCCCTTGTACCTACTATTCCCTTTAATATACATAGCAAGTTTGGTGTCAGTAGCATGTATGGAGATTTGCTATTAACCTCCAAAGTCGGCACACAATTACGCGAAATTTCGTGAAATTACGTGAATTTTTATGTGAAATTACCAATGCCTACGAAATCAATTTAGTTTGCAAATCGTAATTACGTATAGGCGTAATTGCGAAAATGTACGCAAAATTTTGTGAAATCGTGTCACTGGTGGGCGTGTCTCTGGTGTAGGTTTAGCTGTGATTATTTGTGGAAATGCAAGTCTTACCTGGTGCTGTTCTCAGTGGATACGCAGACCGCGTTTATGTGGCAGAACTGAGTGATATTGAGCGGTCCGCACGGCTCTGAACGCTGGTCACAGAACTGTCCGGTGTATCCGTCTTTGCAGCGTCCCCCCTGACACACCCCGCGGCTACCTGGTCGGTTGTCACACACGCCATGAGCACACCTGCAGTCTAGAGAAAGGATTAAAGGGGGGTTGTAATATGCAAAAATTAAAAACTGCCCCCCCCCCCCCCCGCCTTTTTGAAGAGTTTACACAGTGTTGTAAACCTGTTGTCTAGGTGATGGTTGCTGTGGGAGGGATAGAGAGCTGTGGGAGTAGGGAGGGAAAATTAACACTGTGCTGGGTTGAAAAAAATAAAAGGAGGGTCCAGACCTGGTGTCACTTTTGGCATCACAGAAATACATCGCATTTCTCCCAAATCTGACAGTGAACTTTAAAAACAACAGTATAGGGAAGCTAAATAAGTTATTTCTTATTGGATGTTTTTCCCAGTTAATATGACGTTTAATATTGAGCTTTATCCCACTTTAATTGAAGAGACTGGATATCAGGTGAAACAGAGAGCTGTCTGTCTGATCTTCCTTACATTACAAGCAAAGACAGTTTCTCGGGGTAGTCACATGTGAGAATGCAGCTTAAAGAGGAACTTCAGCCTAAACAAACATACTGTCATTAAGTTACATTAGTTATGTTAATTAAAATAGATAGGTAATATAATCTCTTACCCACACTGTTTTAAAAGAACAGGCAAATGCTTGATTTCATGATGGCAGCCATCTTTTTGGTTGAAAGGAGGTGACAGGAAACATGAGACACAGTTCCAACTGTCCTGTGTCCTGAGCACCTCTCCCAGTTGCTAGGCAACATGAATAACAACATAGGAAATCCCATCATGCTCTGCACAGCATCAGGGAAAAAAAGCCCGGGCTTTTTTTCTTTGATGGGTGGAGCTTATCTAAAAATGTGGCTGAAAATGATGCTTTGGTAAGAAAAACAAAGTTCTGATGCTGTGAAACTGTTAAAGAAACACCAAGCCTTTTCAGTTCTGCTGAGTAGATTTTTAGTCCGGAGGTTCACTTTAAGTACCACAGAACTTTGTTTATGACCATCAGATAACACTATAGCTTTTGTTTCATCTGAACTGACAAGAGACATGACATAAACATGCCTGTGTCCACTTTTTATCTGTATGCAAGTAAAAATGAGGTCATAGTTATGGGTGACTTCAACTTTCCAGACATTGACTGGGGTATTGAGGCTACCCATTCTGGTAAAAGCAACAGATTTCTGGCATCACTACAGGACAATTACTTGACTCAAATGGTAACAGAACCAACTAGGGGGAATGCGTTACTGGATCTGATCATTTCTAATAGACCAGATAATGTATCGAATGTGCAGGTTCAAGAACATTTGGGAAATAGTGGATCTGGTGACTGATAGGCCACGGGGCAGCGGGACCACTAAAACTATGAATTTTAGAAAAGCAAAGTTTAATCAAATTAGGCAGGCACTAAGTTTGGTGAACTGGGATAATGTACTACAAGGGGAAGACACTGAAGGGAAATGGCAACCTTTTAAACTTACTCTCAATCAATATTGTAGTATGTATATCCCATATGGAAACAAAATATCTAGGAATAAAAAAAAGGTGGATATTGGGAATGCTGTAGATGTGATATACTTGGACTTTGCAAAGGCCTTTGACACGGTTCCCCACAGAAGTCTGGTGCAAAAGTTGAGGATGCAAGGACTGGGGAAGAGTCTGTGTGCATGGATAGGGAACTGGCTAATGGACAGAAAACAAAGAGTTGTGGTCAATGGATCATACTCAAAATGGGAGGCTGCTAGCAGTGGAGTCCCACAGGGGTCTGTACTGGGTCCAGTGCTCTTCAATTTATTTATTAATGACCTAGTAGATTCAGTAGTGAGCAATGTTGCTATTTTTGCAGATGATACAAAATTGTGCAGAATCATCAACTCCCAGGAAGATAGTGTCATATTGCAACAGGATCTGGATAGGATGGCTATATGGGCACATAAATGGCAGATGAAATTCAATGTTGAAAAATGTAAAGTCATGCATTTTGGTCGTACCAATGGTCTAGCACCATACAAAATAAATGGGATACAGTTGGGGACATCAAACTTGGAGAAGGACTTAGGAGTACTCATCGACAACAAGTTAAATAATCATACTCAATGCCAAGCTGCTGCAGCTAAAGCTAACAAGATTTTGGGATGCATTAAAAGGGAAATAAAAACTTGAGATGCTAGCATAATATTGCCCCTGTTTAACTCTCTAGTAAGGCCACATCTGGAATATGGAATTCAGTTCTGGGCACCACATTACAGGAAAGATATTGCAGTTTTAGAGCAGGTGCAGAGATGAGCAACAAAATTGATACATGGGATGGAAGGTCTCACTTACCAAGAAAGGTTAGATAAACTGGGTTTATTTAGTCTAGAGAAAAGACGCCTTAGAGGGGATCTAATTAACATGTATAAATACATCAGAGGGCAATATAATACCTTGGCGGATGAGCTTTTTGTCCCTAGGCCTTCTCAAAGGACTAGAGGACATGATCTGCGCATGGAGGAAAAACGTTTTAGCCATTTATTTAGGAAAGGGTTCTTTACAGTAAGAGTGATTAAGATGTGGAATGCACTGCCACAGGAAGTAGTTATGGCAAACTCTATACCTGCATTTAAAGGGGGCTTAGGTGCTTTCCTTGCGTTGAAAGACATCCATGGCTATAATTACTAGGTAATGGCCAGTGATGTTGATTCAGGGATTTTATCTGGTTGCCATCTGGAGTCGGGAAGGAATTTTTTCCCTTTTGGGGCTAATTGGACCATGCCTTGTAAGGGTTTTTTCGCCTTCCTCTGGATCAACAGGGATATGTGAGGGAGCATGTATGTAACTATGTAACTATGTAACAGTAGAACAGCAAGTCGATTGCAAATTACAAAAGAGAGCTGCACAATTTAAATGTTCCATATTTATTTTTGGTGGCAGCTGAATGAACCAGCTTTGTGTGTCACACTGACATGGCTGCTCTGCAGACTCTAGCAGACTCTAGAGATCCATATTTAAAGGGACACTTAAGTCAAACAAAAAAAAATGAGTTTTACTCACCTGGGGCTTCCAATAGCCCCCCGCAGCTGTCCGGTGCCCTCGCAGTCTCCCTCCGATCCTCCTGGCCCTGCCAGCAGCCACTTCCTGTTTCGGTGACAGGAGCTGACAGGCTGGAGACGCGAGTGATTCTTCGCGTTCCTGGCCACAATAGCGCCATCTATGCTGCTATAGCATATATCATGTACCATATAGCAGCATAGAGGGTGCTAATGAGTCTGGGAACGCGAAGAATCACTCGCCTCCCCAGCCTGTCAGCTCCTGTCACCGAAACAGGAAGTGGCTGCCGGCGGGGCCAGGAGGATTGGAGGGAGACGGCGAGGGCACCGGACAGCTGCAGGGGGCTATTGGAAGCCCTAGGTGAGTAAAACTCATTTTTTTTGTTTGACTTAAGTGTCCCTTTAAGCCCTTAAATTAAAAAAAGGCCACGGGGAGGTTTTTAATTCCAAATGTTTTTATTAGCAATAGTCAAAGTATTTAGCATATCACAAGCCAAAATGTATGCATATTTTTTTATAGGTAACTTTTGATTGCCATAACAGATAGGCAATTATTTTTGAACAATGATCGACAGTCAACTGTTGGTTATTACATGAGAAAACGTATCATGTTGAATATAAACATTGCTAAACACACTAAAATTGGTTAGTTTATTTCAGAGTTTTTAGAGTTTGGTGATGGTATAGTAAAGCCCGTAAGCTGAAAGTTCTTCAATCCATGGTGTCCATATCTTCTTAAATTTAGACAAGACAAGACAAATAACATTTATATCGTGCTTTTCTCCTGGCGGACTCAAAGCGCCAGAGCTGCAGCCACTAGTGTGCGCTCTATAGGCAATAGCAGTGTTAGGGAGTCTTGCCTAAGGTCTCCTACTGAATAGGTGCTGGCTTACTGAACAGGCAGAGCATTCGAATCCAGGTCTCCTGTGTCAGAGGCAGAGCCCTTAACCATTACACTATACAGCCACTATTTACACCTTTAGGCATTTTGTAATTAAAACTGACAGGTTTTATAGATAGTTCTATTGTTATTACACATTTATTTAGTTATCTCATCATTCATTTTAAGTTAAGGTTTTCACTATCCAACAAGTTCAGATTAATAAGTAAAGACTATTAATGAGATGCTAATGATGATGCAAAGTTTATGCTATTATGCAAATTTATTAAGGTTGCATTCGGACCAATGCAGCAGATGATTTTAATTGATCCAGCACCTTGACCTACCCTGCTAATTCATAGATTGCATATCGCTTAATTACTTTATAGAACCACTGACTATAAGACTATATTCAGAGTTCTCCCTTAAAGAGAACCCGAGGTGGGTTTTGTGAAATCATATTAGGACACAGAGGCATATTGTGTGTACTGTGACCAGCCTCTGTGTCCTTCTATAGTGCCTCCAGCCCCTCCCCCCGGGCTCTGCTGTCCCCCTTATAAAAAGCTCAGGCTAGCGATGCGCAGATTGACGCACCCCTGGTATTTACCTTTGGCTGTCTGTCACCGCCGCTCACCCACCTCTTGTATAGCGTGGCTCCCCGCCTGTGCCCCTTCCCTCCCCGCCTCCGTAAGCTGATTGGAGGAAGCTTACGGAGGCGGGGAGGGAAGGGACAGAGGCGGGGGAGCGGCGGTGAGTGGCAGCCTGAAAGTAAATACCAGGCTAGCGACAATCTGAGTGTCATGAGCCTGGTGCTTTTTATAAGGGGGACAGCAGAGCCCGGGGGGAGGGGCTGGAGGCACTATAGAAGGACACAGAGGCTGCTCACAGTACACACAATATGCCTCTGTGTCCTAATATGATTTCACAAAACCCACCTCGGGTTCTCTTTAACTATTTATGGACCGGGCTAATTGAAATCTATGCCCTGTTTTGGTGGTCTCCTGGCTGGCAGGGCGTAGATTACGCGCATTCGCCGTTACCCTCGCTCCCCGTCGCTCAAACCCGACGAGTCTCACCGCATCTCACAGGCTCTGCCTGTCTCTATGACGGCAGAGCCATTTTAGCCGGTGAGGAGCCGTTTCATTGGCTCCTGGCCGTGTCTATCAATGTAAGGCGCTCCCATTGGCTTACATTGAAAGACAGGGTCAGGAGCCAATGAAAGCGGTTCCTGACCCGCTCACATGACTCTGCCGTCTTAGAGACGGCAGAGTCTATGTCCTGGGGATCCCGGTGAACAGCGGTGACGGCGGTTCATCGGGATTGCGTCGTTCTGGTACCAGCGGTCTCTGGTCCTTAAAGTGAACCTCCGGACTAAAAATCTACTCAGCAGAACTGAAAAGGCTTGGTGTTTCTTTAACAGTTTCACAGCATCAGAACTTTGTTTTTCTTACCAAAGCATAATTTTTAGCTGCGTTTTTAGCTAAGCTCCACCCACCAAAGAATACTGCCCGGGCTTTTTTCCCCTGATGCTGTGCAGAGCATGATGGGATTTCCTATATTGTTATTCACGTTGCCTAGCAACTATGAGGGGTGATCAGGACACAGGACAGTTGGAACTGTGTCTCATGCTCCCTGTCACCTCCTTTCAACCAAAAAGATGGCTGCCCTCATGAAATCACAAACATTTGCCTGTTCTTTTATAACAGGGTGGGTAAGAGATTATATTACCTATTTATTCTAATTAACATAACTAATGTAACTCAATGACAGTATGTTTGTTTAGGCTGAAGTTCCTCTTTAAGGGGGCAGAGACCGCTGGTACTTAAGTGGTTAAGATATTTTAGAAAAACATAATTCTGACCATTTTAGTGGTACATCATGCTTTGGGGAAGGCTATTGATCTTTATCTGCCCAAATGTACAGACAGCCGGGCTCTGGCAAAGTATAAACAAAATAGACGGGATTCCAAAGCACAGAAATCCCTGGAATTGGGAGTACAAGTCACCGGAAGCTCCCACTTTGGTCCAGAGTCTGCACAGTGTGTCCTGCCAATCACTTGTTCATGGAAGCCAACAGAAAGCTCCTAATGTGATTGACATCCACAACACACCCACGGCACACACAGTTTCCGGGGTACTCTCTTTCTTTCCATCTTAAAAGATACCCAAAGTGACAAGTGACATGATGAGATAGACATGTGTATGTACAGTGCCTAGCACACAAATAACTAGGCTGTGTTCCTTTTTTTCTTTCTTTGACTGAAAGAGTTAAATATCAGGTATGTAAGTGGCTGGCTCAGTCCTGACTCAGACAGGAAGTGACTACAGTGTGACTCTCACTGATAAGAAATTCCAACTATAAAACACTTTCCTAGCAGCAAATGGCTTCTGAGAGCAAGAAAGAGGTAAAAAGGGGCATTTCTTATCAGTGAGGGTCACACTGTAGTCACTTCCTGTCTGAGTCAAGACTGAGTCAGCCACTTACATACCTGATATTTAACTCTTTCAGAGAGAGAAAAAAAAAGTAACACAGCCAGGTTATTTGTGTGCTAGGCACTGCACATACACATGTCTATATCATCATGTCACTTCGGGTATCCTTTAACTGCTTAAAGAGGTCTAAGGTCCACCTCAATATCTGCTGCAACTTTGTGAATGTCAAGCTGCTAAATGTGGTCATCAGACTGCTGGTGCCGAACGGTGATTACCAAGGACAATCACTTTCTTTCACTTTTCTTGTGAAGTCCCATTCCTGACTCCTCCCACTTACCCTCTTCGCATTCGTCGCCATGTTTGTTGGGGTCAGAACAGATGTGACACGCGATTCCTTTATACTTGGGGTAACACACGCACTTTCCGTTCCCCTGACGACCATCGTTGCACTGTACGGAATATAAATGTTTACACACAGTAAACAAAATGACTATCTGCGGGAGAATACATCCTCTGGACTATTACACAACTATAAAATGATTTATTATTATTATTATTTATTGTATTTATAAAGCGCCAACATATTATGCAGTGCTAAATGTATTGACAAGTGATGAGTACAAATTTAGCATAATCGTAATTTCGCATTGTAATTAGCAATTGCAATTTGAAATCAAAGCAAATTTTTGTAAAAAAATTGGTAATTTTATGTTACGTATGTTAACGAGATGGGTGGGAACAAGTCAAAAAGACCTTTTTGAAAAAAAAATCGATTTAAAAAATGCAAAGGAAAAATGTTTTTTAAACTCAGAAAAAAACGACAATTTAAAAAACATTTTTCCTTTGCATATTTAAAATAGATTTTCTCAATAAATTACAGTTTTTGATTTTTTTTTTACTTGTTTCCACTCTTCTTAACATAAGTAGCAATTTTGGTGGCAATAGCTTTGCTATTAGCCGCTAAAGTCGGTTAATAGCAAAAGAAAATATTTTAAACTGTATAAAATGACATTTGCTATGGTACATTTTAACCACGTGCTTACTGGACGGCTCTGACCCCTTTAGGACCAGAGCCGTCCTATTCCTATCTTGCAGAGCGATAGCTGTGATTGGCTCACAGTAATCACGAGCTCAGAATCCAATGAAATTGTCTTCTGACCGAGATACGGTAGCTCTGCTGTCAGTGTGACAGTAGCGGGTGCAGCGCTGCAAACATTGGTGCGAACAGCGAGAGCGATGAGACTGCGTGGCGGGGCTGATTGACCTTTATGCCATGGCAGGAATAACAGGACACAAACAGGATATAAATTTCCATCAGCGTGTTCAGGAACCGGTTAGTATATGCCGAGTTCCGTGCTCTGTATACCCTTCCCAAGCCTTCCCTTGTCTCACATGTAGGCTAGTATAAACAGAATTCAGAGCCCGAAGTGCGTGGGTCTCCGCACCCTGAACTATACCAGCCCACATGGCAATGCCTGCCTCTCTCCCCCAGAGGTAAAAGCAGTAGTCCCCAGGCTGGGGAAGGGTCATCAGGCTACCTATACTGGGGGGGTCATCAGGCTACCTATCCTGGAGGGAGGCAGCTGGGGACAGTGGCCTTTGGTGGTAAAAAGTACAAATCTGGCCCTGCTTGGAACTCATCGTTTATTAAAGGATACCCGAGGTGACGTGACGTTATGAGATAAACAGGTGTATGTACAGTGCAAAACACATTAACCGGTTTAGCTTTTTGAACGTAGCTGCTACGTCCAAAAATGCATGCTGGACATAGGAGCTACGTCCATGAAAAAAACAGTCGGGGCAGCCAATTGCGCATTCACCTGCGGGAGTACTCATCACAACTCGCCTCCAGTTAGACCGGAGATCAATGAATGGGAGCGCAGTTCCCATTCATTAATCTAAGACTCCATGTCAATGAACGCTGGCATCAATGAGATGCCTGCGTCATTGGGATGTCGGAAGTAACACATCCACGCATTACTTCCTGTTTAGCGTACTCAGGGCCGGATTTACCAAAAGGCACTGTAGGCTCATGCCTACCGGCGCCTGATGATGAAAAGGCAGCTAACCCCCCTCCACAAGTGCCTCCCGCCCTCCTTCCCTATGCAGAGTCCTGATGAGAGTGTAAATGAGAGGTTACTCACCTTCACCTTCAGTCAGGGGCACCTGTAGCTACTTAATACTGAGGTTCCTCTAGCTACCTAATACTTGGGGGCACCTCTAGCTACTTAATATTCATTGTACTTCTGGCTACCTAATACTAAGGGGCACCTGTAGCTACCAATACCAGGCGAGGGAGAAGTGACAGCTAGGACAGCCAGCACACTTGCGGTGCTTGGCGGAGGTTGGTAGGTTCATGGAGGGATAGGTCTAGGGTGACAGGACATCTGTGCCTATAGGCTCCTGTGGGGTAAATACGGGCCTGAGCGTACTATAAGTATGCAATAGGAAGTAGTACGTGAGGACATCTTGTGGCCAAATAGTACATTTACACTTCCATACATTTATTTTCCAAAACAGACCTGATGATTTCAAGTTAACTTCTTACTTCCCACACTCTTCCAACAATATCCAAATAAAACTTTTTATTAAAAATTTAAAAAATTACAATAAAAAAACCATAAATAGTTACCTTAGGGTCTGAACTTTTTAATATGCTCGTTAAGAGGGTATATTACTATTTTTTTTTTTAAATTATGGGCTTGTAAATAGTGATGGATGCATAACTGAAAAAATACACCTCTATTTCCAAATAAAATTTTGGCGCCATACATTGTGATAGACACATAATTTCTCATTCACCCATGACTTTATCACTACTCATCACACGTTCATTTTTTTTTGCCACAAATTATGCATTTTGTGAGCGATACTAGTTTTCAGTTATTACTTTACTTTCTATGCAATGCTACTATAAATAACACCCACTCATTTGCCCGTTCGTCCTGGCTATCACAACACTTAAATTATGTTCCCAGATCAATGTAAGCCCTTATGTACTAAAATAACAGTACTATACCCTCATGACATACATATTAAACAAAAAAAGCTAAGACTCTAAGGTAACTATTTATGGGGTTTTTTTGTTACGTTTTTCTTTTATTTGTTTGCTTGGTAACTGGGGTGGGAGGATGGGGCTTTGGAAGTGATTATATTAATTTTTTTAAATAAAAAATTCTATGCAGTGTAATTTAACTTTTAATTAACTTTTTGGCACTAGATGGCAATAGAAACACTCCCTGGATTACCAGGAAGTGTTTCATTTGGTTGTTTTTTCCTGTTCATTCACATTCATTCTTATGAATGGACATGGCCCCTGATTGGGGTCATGTCCATTCATTACAATAACGGCAATTGGTTCCGAGAAGCTTTGCTTCCCTTCCCCAATCACCGAAACGGAAAACCGCTGGTTATCGCCGCTTGCAAACTGGACGAGAATACTCGTCCAATTTGTCTTTAGCTGCACCTATCTGGAAAAAAATACTTGTCCAGATAGGCTTAAGTGGTTAAAAGGTGTAATAACTGGGACAAATGGGCAAATAAAGTACATGGGTTTTAATTATGGTAGCATGTATTATTTTAAAACAGAAATTGCCAAAAAACAGAGATTTTTTTTTCATTTTTTCTAAATATTCCCGTTAAAATGCATTTTGAATAAAATATTCTTAGCAAAATATACCACCAAAAGAAAGCCTAATTGGTGGCGGAAAAACAAGATACAGATCATTTTGTTGTGATAAGTAGTGATACAGTTATTGGTGAATGAAAGGAAGGAGCACTGAAATTATGCATAAGGTGAAAAAAAAAAGTGGTTAATAACCAGGCTGTTTTACTTGTTTTATTTTGCTGCCTGAAAGAGAACATTTTCAGGCATGCAAGTGACAGCTTCTATCTTGTTGGGACTTTGTCAGGCATATAGTAAACATAGTAGAAAAGTTGGTCACTGTGGGGATACCAGGGTCACCTGTATGACAAGGAGAGACCAGGAGCCACATGGTGCAGTATTGTGGGGTATTAGATAATAGATTGTAGCATAAGAGTATTTATACTCACAAAGGTGGGTAACAGTCCCTGCAACCACCGTATATCGCCAACGGGGAAATAACCACCCCCGCTCGGTATTCCAGGTCAGGGCCGGTTCTAGACAGGCACATATGAGGGGGCAGTCAAAAATGGGAAGGGGGCATCATGAAAGGGGAAATTTGCGCTGCTGCGAATAAATGGGCGTGGTCATGATGGCATGTGGGCGGGGCTAACTGTAATGTAGTTATACCAGCTAATGAAGTTACATAAAAAAATTATGAAGTAAATGCACATAGTGACAGACAGCTTTTTCCCCAGTAAATGCACATAATGACAGACAGCGTTCCCCCAGTAAATGCATGTAATGAGAGACAGCGTTTCACCAGTAAATGCATGTAATGACAGACAGCGTTTCACCAGTAAATGCATGTAATGACAGACAGCTTTTCCCCAGTAAATGCACATAAGAGACAGCGTTTCACCACTAAACGCACATAAGAGACAGCGTTTCACCACTAAATGCACATAAGAGACAGTGTTTCACCAGTAAATGCATGTAATGACAGACAGCCTTTCACCAGTAAATGCATGTAATGAGAGACAGCGTTTCACCACTAAATGCACATAAGAGACAGCCTTTCACCAGTAAATGCATGTAATGACAGACAGTCTCATCAGTTATTGCACATAAGGACAGACAGGTGTATATGTGCCCAGTATATGTAGCCAGGTGTATATGTGCCCAGTATATGTAGCCAGGGGTACATGTCCCCAGTATATGTAGCCAGGGGGTATATGTGCCCAGTATATGTAGCCAGGTGTTTAGGTGCCCAATATATGTAGCCAGGGGTATATGTCCCAGCGTGGGAGAGCGAGAGATTTGTGCTCCGCTGCCACTACTCTGGTCTAGACCATAGTAGCGGCGCACAGATCTCTCGCTCTCCCGCCCTGGGAAGCAGGAAGTGTTATACTGCTGCTGGTAGCCGCTATCTGACTGGGAAAGCGAGAGAGAAGGGGAGCTCCAAGGTGAGGGAAAGGGGGGAGAGGACCCCCCTTCCCCGCTGTCCCCACAGCTTCCACTTCTCTCTCTGCTTCTCTCCCTCCTGCCACCCGTTTGAGGGGGCAGAGTAATTATTTAAGGGAGCAATGCCCCCCCTCACCCCACGCTACAGCCGGCCCTGTTCCAGGTCCTACTGGCACTGGATGGTTGCACTCCTGGTTGGTCCTTCTTGGTTGTAGATAACACCACACCCGGAAGGTGAACACCTCCAAAGGAGATGTAATGTATAGTACTGGGGGGAGGCGCCCAAACTGGGGGGAGGCGCCCAAAAAATAATATGGTGGAGGGAAGTGTCTTTACCACTCCAGATGGAAGAACCCAAACCACAGGGTAAATGTAAAAATATTAAATTATTTATTCAGCACAATTAAAAGGACAACGCGTTCCACGGGTTTCTGCCCACTTCTTCAGGTCTATACAAGTGCCTTTATAATATTCTTCACAAGCATAGTCGCCAGATAAAAACATTTAAAATAAAACCATGGGATATCTAAAAAAAAAAAAAACATTCATTTTTAGAAGTAGGAGGATAAATAAAATTGTTTATCTCATCCGTTTATTTTCATCTCGAGTTCACTTTAAGTGAACTGCAGCAACATGTCATTCATTTTACTGAGCTTAAAAAAAACATTTTTCTTGATTGAGTTTCAAGAAACTACAAGGTATTCTTGAAAAAACTTGCTCCCAAACCATCCTGGTTTGTGCAAACGTTTGTTGTATGCTGAAAATCATTTACGACTGCTATGTTTGTTGTTTCGCATAACGTGCAAAATTTACGAATGGATTGCGCAAAATCATTCACATTTCTAAATCCGAATTACGTGTAATCTTAGTGCAAAGTGAATTGCAATCATCACTAAAATGCAACTTTATGACATTTAATCATATTGATGAATCTATCCATCCCCTGTGTGTATCAATCTTGATGTCTTGTATAAATCTGGATTATTCATGGTTTTGCCAGTGAGATATCCACAATTCCTTCATGTGGGCCAGGAACGGAACCCTGTAATATGGATTCAGTATGACTGCACTTCCTGCAGATTTCCCACATGCCCCTGCTGTGATACGAGAGATAGCCACACACTTACACTGCCCCGCCCATAGCACGGATTGGTGAATCCTCCTGGACACGCCCTACATTCTGGACCGTAGAATCCTGAACAGCATCCGGTCACCTGAAACAATCAACATATTCCATCTCAAAAACAGCAAAAGTAATCCACAATTGATGCTATAATTATACCTCTTATGTCTATAGAGTCTTTATTTATGTAAAACATTTTTACAAACATACTAAAAAAATAAAAATAAATAAATAAAAGAGATTGTTTCATATTGCCAAAAACATGTCAGCACATACATGTTATATTCCAACATTGAATTCAGCACAGAAATTGTAGCCTAAGCTATTACTAGCTTGTCCCCAAATCTACTACAGAAATCCTGTGCATCTGTCCAACATGGCGACATCATTTGTTAGCAATCCAACCAAACACGCTGTCCAATTGCCTTTGGTGAAAGAACATCTCTCATTCTCATAAAATACGACAAAGAAAAAAAAAGGAAAAAAAAAAGAGAAGAAAAAGATAGAAAGAAAAGAGAATGGTCCTCTCCAGGGCAGGGAAAAGGCACTGGAGGGGTTGCCATGCGGCAGAGGGCATCCCCAAAAAAAGAAAAAAAAATCAAGTCCCTATAGAATGTCACAATCTGAATCCTATATTCATATCCATCCAGGATAGCCTTATAGTCTTCTGTTTCCGTAAACTGCCTCCAATATGGTCCAGTTGTTGGGTTTCACCTCTGTTCTCCAACAATAGCTGTTCCACCCAGGAGATACAGTGTATATCCTATATCCCTAAACCACTTGCTTATTGCCAGGGACGGATCTAGACCAAGTTGCGCCTGGGGCAAGGTCAAGTTTTGGCACCTATGCTCTTATCCCTACTGTTTATACATAATTTGAAAACTCAATGTGTGCATATACCGTATAAGACGCTCCAGAATATAAGACGCACCCAGGTTTTGAGGGCAAAACCAGGGAAAAAAATATATATACTAAACCTGGTGCGTCTATATTCAGGAACGTCTTGTAGTGTTCCACCCCAACTAATGTCCTCAGGTGTCCTCAATGTGGTCCTCATTTGTCCTCAGGTGTCCCCCATGAACCCCCAGTGTCCCCCATGTGCCCTAGGTGTCCCCCATGAGCCCTTAGGTGTCCTCAGGTGTCCCCATGTGCCCTTAGGTGTCCTCAGGTGTCCCCCATGTGCCCTCAGTGTGGTCATCAGTGTGGTGTTTGCGCTGCCAAACCCCCCCCCCCCCCCAAGTGTCAGCATAGCGGCAGTTATGCTTCAGCCTCTCTCCGGAACGCAGACCTGGTCTCCTCTCTGTCGCACCTCTAGTGTTTGTTTCACCGATGACGCGCATTGCAGAAGCCAACACTAGAGGTGCGACAGAGAGGAGACCAGGTCTGCGTTCCGGAGAGCTGCTGAAGTAAGTATGACTGCTGCTATGCTGACACTCGGGGGGCAGCACAAACATAAGTGGGGGGAGCGGACACAAGCTGGGACAAACTGCGCCTGCTGCCTGGGGCAAGAGACCCGCCTGCCCCCCCTAGATCCGTCCCTGCTTATTGTCGGCGTTAGTGTAGATTTCTAATGCCTGCCAATTTGTGTTGGGCGAACAGTGTTTGCCACTGTTCGGGTTCTGCAGAACATCACCCTGTTCGGGTGATGTTCGAGTTCGGCCGAACACCTGACGGTGCTCGGCCAAACCGTTCGGCCGCATGGCCGAACTAAGAGCGCATGGCCGAACGTTCCCCCGAACGTTCGGCTAGCGCTGTGATTGGCCGAACGGGTCACGTGGTTCGGGCCCGAACGCGCTCTGATTGGCCGAACGGTTACGTGGTTCGGGTAAATAAATACCCGAACCACGTCATATCTCCGCCATTTCTCTGTGGGTTTAGCTTTGGGTAGGCAGGCAGGGTAGTTCGCTCTCCAGCCACGCTAGCCAGGGTCCCCCCCAGTCATTGTGTGTCGCTGCTGGGAACAGTAGTACACCGCTCGCTCAGCCACACTATATATAGCATTTTTTACTGCCACTGTGTACCTCGCTCATCCACACTATATATAGCATTGTTTACTGCCACTCTGTGTACACCGCTCAGCCAGACTATATAGCATTGTGTGTACTGCCACTGTGTACCACGCTCAGCCACGCTATATATAGCATTGTGTTTACTGCCACTCTGTGTACACGGCTCAGCCAGACTATATAGCATTGTGTGTACTGCCACTGTGTACCTCGCTCAGCCAGACTATATAGCATTGTTTACTGCCACTCTGCGTACACGGCTCAGCCACACTATATAGCATTGTATACTGCCACTCTGTGTACACCGCTCAGCCAGACTATATAGCATTGTGTGTACTGCCACTCTGTGTACACCGCTCAGCCAGACTATATAGCATTGTGTGTACTGCCACTGTGTACCTCACTCAGCCACGCTATATATAGCATTGTTTACTGACACTCTGTGTACACGGCTCAGCCAGACTATATAGCATTGTGTGTACTGCCACTCTGTGTACACCGCTCAGCCAGACTATATAGCATTGTGTGTACTGCCACTCTGTGTACACGGCTCAGCCACACTATATAGCATTGTATACTGCCACTCTGTGTACACCGCTCAGCCAGACTATATAGCATTGTGTGTACTGCCACTCTGTGTACACCGCTCAGCCAGACTATATAGCATTGTGTGTACTGCCACTGTGTACCTCGCTCAGCCACGCTATATATAGCATTGTGTTTACTGCCACTCTGTTTACACGGCTCAGCCAGACTATATAGCATTGTGTGTACTGCCACTCTGTGTACACCGCTCAGCCAGACTATATAGCATTGTGTGTACTGCCACTGTGTACCTCGCTCAGCCACGCTATATATAGCATTGTGTTTACTGCCACTCTGTGTACACGGCTCAGCCAGACTATATAGCATTGTGTGTACTGCCACTCTGTGTACACCGCTCAGCCAGACTATATAGCATTGTGTGTACTGCCACTCTGTGTACACCGCTCAGCCAGACTATATAGCATTGTATACTGCCACTCTGTGTACACCGCTCAGCCAGACTATATAGCATTGTGTGTACTGCCACTCTGTGTACACCGCTCAGCCAGACTATATAGCATTGTGTGTACTGCCACTGTGTACCTCGCTCAGCCACGCTATATATAGCATTGTGTTTACTGCCACTCTGTGTACACGGCTCAGCCAGACTATATAGCATTGTGTGTACTGCCACTCTGTGTACACCGCTCAGCCAGACTATATAGCATTGTGTGTACTGCCACTCTGTGTACACCGCTCAGCCAGACTATATAGCATTGTGTGTACTGCCACTGTGTACCACGCTCAGCCACGCTATATATAGCATTGTGTTTACTGCCACTCTGTGTACACCGCTCAGCCAGACTATATAGCATTGTGTGTACTGCCACTCTGTGTACACCGCTCAGCCAGACTATATAGCATTGTGTGTACTGCCACTCTGTGTACACCGCTCAGCCAGACTATATAGCATTGTGTGTACTGCCACTCTGTGTACACGGCTCAGCCAGACTATATAGCATTGTTTACTGACACTCTGTGTACACGGCTCAGCCACACTATATAGCATTGTATACTGCCACTCTGTGTACACCGCTCAGCCAGACTATATAGCATTGTGTGTACTGCCACTCTGTGTACACGGCTCAGCCAGACTATATAGCATTGTTTACTGACACTCTGTGTACACGGCTCAGGCACACTATATAGCATTGTATACTGCCACTCTGTGTACACCGCTCAGCCAGACTATATAGCATTGTGTGTACTGCCACTCTGTGTACACCGCTCAGCCAGACTATATAGCATTGTGTGTACTTCCACTCTGTGTACACCGCTCAGCCAGACTATATAGCATTGTGTGTACTGCCACTCTGTGTACACCGCTCAGCCAGACTATATAGCATTGTGTGTACTGCCACTCTATGTACACCGCTCAGCCAGACTATATAGCATTGTGTGTACTTCCACTCTGTGTACACCGCTCAGCCAGACTATATAGCATTGTGTTTACTTCCACTCTGTGCCTGCTGGGCCTGGGAACAGTAGTACACCGCTCACCCGCCACTGTATAGCATTGTGCTCTGTGTCGCTGCTGGCAATAGTGGTACACCGCTCACCCACCACTGTATAGCATTTCTGTACTGCCACTGTACTGCTGCCAGTCAGCGTGTACTTTAAGGATAAGTGAAATGAGGAAGAAATCCGGTGAAAGAGGGAGGGGCAAGGGAAGAGGTGTTTCCCCTGCCGGTTCACGTACAGGCCACAGGGGAGCACCCAAGAAAACCCACTCAATACCGCCCATGTTGTCCAGGACAACAACCCTCACAGATCCAAAAGAACAGGACCAGATAATTACTTGGATGACCTCTCAAGCGTCCAGCAGTGGGTTAAGCAGCACCAGCACATCACGCACGAGGTCCGAGTCCTCAGCCAGTTACAAGGAGCCAGTGGGCACAAAGCTGACACAACCGGCAGCGACACCACGCACACAACTGCCAGATAACCAGTCCGATGAATTACCTCAGGACACAATGGGGTATTCGCAGGAGCTATTCCCAGCCCAACAAACTTCCACCTTTCAAAGGTCAATGGAGAAACAGCCAGAAATGTTGTGCCCGGATTCACAACCATTAACTGTGGGAAATGCACCGGGCACTGAAATACAAGGCGAGTCCGAGGACTTTGAAACCTAAATCCCAGAGCAAGTTGGGCAGGAGGGGTTGCAATTGCAGGAGGTCGGCCGAGAAGATCTGGAAGATGACGTTGGAGTGAGCTGCGCAGAGGTTGTTCTGGGGAGCTCTACTCCACGGCGGCGGCCCCCCACAATGACATATGACGAGTTTGAGGAGATGGAAGAGGAGGGTATGGACAATGTGGACATAGACCCAGATTTTGTTTGTGAACGAGAACATCGCCGTCGTAGCAGCAGCACAGATGAGTCTGTTGAAGAACCCACTGCTGCACGAGTTCGCCTTGTGCCACAAGGTAGGCGGCGCGCAATTTCAGGCACCACAAGCGTGGAAGTTCAAGTGAGAGGCAAAAGAGGCGCAAACAGAAATCGCCAGCAAGGCAGGTGCTCCAAAGTCTGGGCTTTCTTTGAAGACTGCACTGAGGATGCTACCATGGCGATTTGCAAGGTGTGCAAGACCCGCCTGAGCAGGGGGAAAAGTATTAACAACCTCTCCACCACCAGCATGAGCCGCCACATGCTATCCAAACATCCCACTCTGTGGGCAAATGCGACAGGACAGGGTACCAGCAACACTGCCTCCCTTGGGTTCACCAGACTCACCACCAGACCCGCCTCAGCAGCAGCAGTAGCCCAGCCATTGCGTGGTTCACAACATTCGCAAACATCAGACGACGCTGACACTGTCACTTTCCGGAGTAGTGCTCTTGAGGTCTCCCAGTGTTCATCAAACACAACAACCAACAGCCCTTCAGTGTGCAGCCCTACGGTTCAGTTGTCTGTCTCGGAGATGTTTGAGCGCAAGAGGAAATTGCCAGCAAATGACCCCCGGGCCGTGGCAGTAACAGCCAGCATAGCCAAGCTTCTGGCCTGCGAAATGCTGCCATATCGAGTGGTGGAGACAAACAGCTTCAAGGGCATGATGTCAGTGGCCATCCCACGTTACGTGGTTCCCAGCCGCTACCACTTTGCACGCTCTGCAGTGCCTGAGTTGCATGAGCATGTGGTCAGCAAAATAACCCGAAGCTTGAAGAATGCCGTTGCCTGCAAGGTTCACCTCACCACTGACACCTGGACGAGTGCGTTCGGCCAGGGTCGATACATCTCCCTTACCGCGCACTGGGTGAACCTTGTGGAGCCTGGCAGCGATTCCTCACCTGCTACGGCGCGGGTGTTGCCCACGCCGCAAACAGCTGCACCGCCGTCCCTCCCACTGGATAACAGCAGCACCTACCTCTCTGACTCCTTCTCCTCCAACGCATCTCAAAGCTGTACCTCATCCGGAAACGCTAACCCAGCAACAGCAGCAGTAGGATCGTGGAAGCAGTGCAGCACAGCTGTTGGCATGCGTCAGCAAGCGTTGCTGAAGCTGATCTGCCTTGGGGATAAGCAGCACACAGGGGAGGAAATTTGGAGGGGAATAATGGAACAGACGGATTTGTGGCTGGCACCGCTGGACCTGAAACCGGGCATGATTGTGTGTGATAATGGGAGTAATCTCATTCGCGCTTTAAGGTTGGCTAAGCTGACACACATTCCTTGCCTGGCGCACGTGATGAACCTAGTAGTTCAGCGGTTCCTGAGGACGTACCCAGGCGTGGCCGATCTTCTGTTGAAGGTGCGTCGAGTGGCCAAACATTGTAGATATTACAGTACTGCTTTGGGGGCACTCGCCAAGATGCAGGAGCGCTTCAATCTCCCCCACCATCGCTTGCTGTGTGATGTCCCTACGCGCTGGAATTCTACGCTGCACATGCTAGCCAGCTTTTGCGAGCAGAAGAGTGCAGTGGTCCAGTACATGACGGCGCAGTACCGAGGCGCATCCGGACAGCTGCCAAGCTTCTGTGGATCCAATTGGGCCAACATGTTGGACCTCTGCCAAGTCCTCCAAAATTTTGAGCAATCCACGTTGCTTGTGAGCAGTGACAACTCTTCAGTCAGCATTACCATACCACTGCTGTGTTTACTGAAGAGGTCAGTGTTGAAAATCAAGGAAACAGCTGTCATGATGCAACTGGGGGAATCTGAAGGAGAAAACGATCAGCGTGATGGTACCAACATCAGGCCATCCGCCTCAGGAAACGCTGGCCCCAGCAGCTATGACGAAGAAGAGGAGGAGGAACAGTTGGAGTTGGAGCAGGAATTTCCTGCCACCACTGACGAGGGCCAGAGCGGTGCACGTTGGACTTCCACAATTCAGCGCGAATGGTCAGCAGAAGCAGACCAGGAGGAAGGTGACGACTATGATGCATCACAACAACTATCACAACGCTCACAAGAGGATGATGAGGATTCTGGTAGGACTCTGGCACACATGGCTCAATTCATGCTAGACTGCATTGAACGCGACCCACGCATTGTGCGCATTCTGGACAACACCAATTACTGGGTTTATACCCTTCTGGATCCACGGTACAAACACAATGTTCCAAAACTGCTTGAAGAAAGAGTCAGACAGGTCAAAATGGAAGAATACCAGCAGGCCCTTGTGGAGACTTTAGAGAGGAGATTGACATCCTCCCCCTCCTCTAGCCAGTTGTACGCCGACAGACTGACTTCCGCAAACCCAGGACGACCAGGAGGGCAGCAAACAACGCAAGCCGCAGCTAGTGCCCAAAAGGGAATGGTATCGGCAGTGTCCTTGGAGTGGGAAAATTTTCTGACACCCATGCAGCAGCAGCCCACTGAATAGCAAGCGTGCAGATCCACCTCCAACACCGATCGCCTGGAGAAGATGGTCAAGGACTACATGTCAGATGGCGTAGCTGTGTCGAACAATCCATCTGCACTCTTCAACTATTGGGTATCGAAGCTAGACACCTGGCACGAACTGGCAATGTACGCAATAGAGGTGCTGGCTTGCCCGGCAGCCAGCGTTATGTCGGAACGCTGTTTCAGTGCTGCCGGAGGCATCTTCACAGATCGGCGTATCCGCCTCTCCACAGAAAATGCATACCGTCTGACTCAAATTAAAATGAATCAATCCTGGATTGGAAACGACTACGCAACACTCCAGGACCCCAACCAAGTAACATGACCAATGAACATCTGGGATGGTTTAGCGTTTCCGGTCCCTGTTTATTGAACCTCTCATCTTTATTACATTTATGACTGCATGGCGGCAAAAAGCATTGCTGCTATATCCGCACGCTTTTTGTCCTCATGCAAGGCCTGGGTTGTTGTGTCTCAAAAAGCATGGCCTTCTTCTCCTCCTGCGCCTGCTCCTGTTCCATCACGTGTGCTGCTGCTGCTGCTGGGTTAGCGTTGCCGCCCGGTCCCTGTTTATTGAACCTCTTATCTTTATTACATTTATGACTGCATGCATGGCGGTAAAAAGCATGCTATCCGCACGCTTTTTGTCCTCATGCAAGGCCTGGGTTGTTGTGTCTCACAAAGCGTGGCCTTCTCCTCCTGCGCCTCCTCCTGTTCCATCACGTGTGCTGCTGCTGGTGCTGGGTTAGCGTAACCGGTCCCTTTTCCTGGAACCTCTTCTCTGTATTACACTTATGACTGCATGGCGACAAAAAGCATGTTACCTGTGCAAAGAAACATGACATTCTCCACATTTAAAAGACAGTTTTTCCTTTGAAACTTTACAGTCAATTTTCTCAAAAACTATAAGCTCTTTTTCAAATATTTTTTTCCCCTTGTACCCACTCCCAAGGTGCACATACCCTGCTAATTTGGGGTATGTAGCATGTAAGGAAGCTTTACAAAGCACGAAAGTTCGGGTCCCCATTGACTTCCATTATGTTCAGAGTTCGGCGCGAACACCCGAACATCGCGGCGATGTTCGGCGAACGTTCTCGAACCCGAACATCTAGGTTTTCGCCCAACACTACTGCCAATCAGCAGCCTGGCTGCATTTAGCAGGTGTTTTAACAAACACTTTTTATAATTCTTAATACTCCGAGAATTGTAGTGTGGAAAAAGGAAATTGGGATCCTCTGGAGGATCGATGCCCGTCAGTGTTTTGATGTGTTTTTTTAACTTCGATCCAAAATGGTCTTATATCTTGGCACTCGCATAGAATATGAAGCAGGGTTCCACTATCTGCCTGAGATCTCCAGCGTCCCACATTCGTGCCCAGGAACATTCGTGCCAATCTGCTGGGTGTAGAGTACCACCTTGTTAGCTACTTAAATCTTGACTCTTGAATCCTAACTGAAACCGAGTATTCATGTGCAAGTATCAAGATTTTCTTCCATTGGACATCAGTGAAGTCCCTCTGTAAGTCTCTCTGTCACTTGTTGCTAAAGGAAATCGTAAGATCTGGGCCTACATTTAAGATATTATAGATTCTTGATATCATGTCTCGTCTTCTACCTGCTCCCCTACACAATTCCTCAAACGGTGAGTTTTCTTTAGACAGCTCCTCCCTTGTCCCCTGGGACAAAAGAAAGGATCTGAACTGGAGCAAACCCCACCAGTCCAGCTCCCCTCCCTGTAATATCTCTGCAATCTCCTCAAGTGATTTTCAATTTCCAATAAACACTCGGCCCTGTAAAAAAACACTACTCCTCCATAATGGGTACGCATTTCTCTGGCATCCCGGGGAAAAATCTGGGTTGCCCAAAACAGGGAGCAGTGGAGAAGGATGTGATGTTAAAGAGGCCCGAGAGGAAAATGTCTGCAATAGCTTAAAGAGAAACTCCGACCAAGAATTTAACTTTATCCCAATCAGTAGCTGATACCCCCTTTTACATGAGAAATCTATTCCTTTTCACAAACAGACCATCAGGGGGTGCTGTATGACTGATATTGTGGTGAAACCCCTCCCACAAGAAACAAGAAAAGTATGTACTCCTGGCAGTTTCCTGTCTGTGAACCTTGTTGCATTGTGGGAAATAGTTGTTTACAGCTGTTTCCAACTGCCAGTGCCAAAAACCATGCAGCAGCTACATCACCTGCCAACAGTAAAATGTTCACTGGAGTTCCTCTTTAAGAGTGTCACTAAGCAGATCACTCACCAGATGGGTCAATTGTATTTTCTGCCCAGCCACGGGATGCCATGTACGGGGACTGTCACAAAATTCTGTTCCAGTGGTGGGCCGAAATTTCGCATACGCGAAATTTCACATTAAAATTCGCAATTACGCATTGTAATCGTAATGCGAACTTTCAGAGAAAATTGTAATTAATATCATAGCAGTAATTTAAAATTTTGCATAATTTTCCCGCATTATTTTTGCAAAATTTTGCATCATTTGGAGCCGAATTTAGAGGTTAATAGCAAAACCCTCTTACGTGCTATTGCTACCAAAATTGCTACATATGTTAAGCAGAATAGTGGGTATAAGTCACAAACATTTTTTTCAAAAAGACCTTGTAGTTTTTGAGAAACTCAACTGTAAATATGCAAAGAAAAATGGTTTTTCAACTGTTATTCTTGTAAGTTTAAAAACCATTTTTTACTTGCATTTTTAAAATTGAGTTTCTCAAAAACTATAAGGTCTTTTTGCAATTTTTTTTTAATTTTTACCCACGATTCTCCTTAACATATGTAGCAATTTTGGTGTCAGTAGCATGTATGGGAGCTCTGCTATTCACTGCTAAAGTGGACAAGAAATTATGAGAACATTTCGTGAAATTTTATGCGAAATTATGAATGACTACACAAAATCAATTGAATTTGCAAATCGTAATTACGTATAAGCGCAATTGCGGAAATTTACGCGAAATTTAGCGACATCGTAATTTGTTGATTACGGTCATTGTCAGGAATATATTGGGGTGCTGATGCTGTTAAGGATAATACAGTAATATATTTTCATTTTCCCATTTTTATATCTGCTGTGGTATGTCAAAGGTGTAGATATGCAGGCTAGATTCCTGGACTGTTCATGTATTTGTGTGGGTGGGTCACTAGACCTACATTTGCATCTAAAGAGTTCTTCAGTGAATAAGACCAGTCACCTTCAATAGGCAAGGAAGCGGCCCATTAGGCCACTAGCAGTCACTTTTGATCTGCTGTCCCAGGTGTTATTGTCTGCGTCTGTCTACAGGCAATTACAGGCAAACTGCTACCTGTAACCAAAATGCAATCTTTTCATGTATGTGCTAAAATACACTTTAACCTAGGAAATAATGCTGAGGAAGCCTTTTGATGTCTGGTAGGATACAATCTTACCTATTGAATCTGCCAACTTCATAGGCTATCAGGAAACTCGGTAATTTACACAGGACATCCTGCTGCAATGTGAAAGCCTTAATCAATTGTCACCTGTAACCTGGGGAGATTGGAGGTTAGGGAAATCTTTTCATGTATGTGGGCTATAGTACATTTTTCCCATATGGATGTTAGATCTCTGGAAATCCAATTATGACTGAGGATGTAATTAAATCTAGGTCCCCCCCGTCCACACAGGCTTACAGCCTCGAGGCGAATATTTCATTATAAAAACCAGGGGACAGCTACCTCAAATCAGTCCCCTCCTGACGGTAGCGGAAGCTGGTCTCCTGGCCCAAGCTAGTGGACTCCTGGTCTAACCAGAATTGTGTCCGTCCACAAAAGGCCAAGGTTCTTCTATTTGGATTCCTGTATTTTGGTAAGCAAATTGCTTGGTGTGTATCTTTGTAACCTCTTATTTTTGTAACTTTATCTTGTAACTTTTTTACTTTGTTTTTGTACATCTTTTGTATATATTATGTTCTGCATTGTTCCACGTTTTTATGGAATATTAAACCGTTATTTAATAAGCTTGACTTCTGCTGTGCTAAACTAACACTCATAGCATAGAAGAGATTGAAGTGCAACTGTGTATAGTCCATGCCTATTTGTATGCTTGAGCAACACTACCATATGAAATTGTAATTGCATTGTGTGTGGGGGCGTTTGTTATACCTTGGCCTAAAGCGCGCAGCTGACCCAACGTACGAAAAACGCCAGTGCGAGTAGCGACAGCAGAGTGGCTAACAGTATTGTTCGGAATGACTGTTAGTGGTTTTGTGCTTCACTACAGTGTAAGATTGCAACTGTGTGTGGGTGCGTGGCGTTACCGTATTCGGCCTAAGCGCAAAGCTGACCCGAATACGAAAACGCGGAGTGCGCACTGAGGACTCAACAGCAGAGTGGAAGTGTCTAGCAAACCGCTAGTTGTGGCAGTGAGAGGTGTTCTGAGGGGTCCCAGCCTTGTTTTAGCTTGACTAAGGCTGCTTCCCCTCTCGATCTGGTCAAACCCGCAGTCGGGAACCGTATACGCAGGCGTGCCGCGGGCCAGTTCCTGACAGTCATCACTAAATCTGTTCCAGATCCACACACAGTTTATCCATAGGATTCCCATGCCAGTCTATGATCCTGTTCAGGACAGCAGCCGCATAGTATAGATAGGGATCGGATCAGGAACTGCCAAGCCTCCCTCTGCTCTAGGCTGGATCATCAGCTTATGGCTAATTCTTGGTGGCTTGGCAAACCATATGAATCTTGTAAATTCTCTTTTAACGAGGTCAAAAAATGACCTGATGACGGACGACACTGGGGGGGTCTGGAAAAGGTACAGAAGCCGCGCCATAACATTCATCTTTAAGATGCTGACTCTTCCGTACCAAGAAAATTCTGGTCAATTCCATTTACGAAAATCTTTTACTATCTCCATGCCCATTGTGTAATAGTTAATCCTAATTAGCTCCTGTATGCCCTCTGTGATCTTCACCCCCAGGTACTGTATGTAAGTGCCACCTGGACTCATGTTATGGGAAAATTCTCCAGTTCCTCCATAGCCAATCCCAATGCCTCACATTTCTCCCAGTTGAGCTTGAAGTTGGACAATTGCCCACATCTTCTAAATTCTGCTAAGAGGCAAGGCAGAGATATCCTGAGACCTGAGATACGGTGACCATACGTCCCGCTTTACCCGGGACGCGTCCCGCCTTCGGGGGGCACTGTCTCAGGCTGCATGAGGTCCCGGGAAATGTCCCACTTTCAGCAGCGGGACGTCCCGGCCTCGGGACTCTGGTCACCGTACATGAACTAGCCGCAGTGTCTCATAGACGCTGTGCTAGTTCATTCCCTGCAGCCCCGCTCCAGCAGCCTGCATTGTCCTCCGGCAGGCACAGGCAAAGCAGGGCTACAGGAAGATGGCGTCCGGAGGCGGAGCCCTGTACTGGAGACTATTTGTGTCTCCAGTACAGGGCTCCGCCTCCGGACGCCATCTTGCCGTAGCCCTGCTCTGCCTGAGTGCCTGTGAGCCCGGGGAGCTGCACACACACCAGAGGCCGGTGAGGAGACTTCTGTCAGGTGAGTACATGCTTTTTTTTCCAGGTGAAATGTGCCCCCATTGCGTTTTTGTGCTGACATGTTTGCCCCCATTGCGTTTTTGTGCTGACATGTTTGCCCCCATTGCGTTTAATTTGTGCTGACATGTTTGCCCCCATTGCGTTTTTGTGCTGACATGTTTGTCCCCATTGCGTTTAATTTGTGCTGACATGTTTGCCCCCATTGCGTTTTTGTGCTGACATGTTTGCCCCCAATTGCGTTTAATTTGTGCTGACATGTTTGCCGCCTTGGCATTTATTTTGTGCTGAAATGTTTGCCCCCATTGCATTTTTGTGCTGACATGTTTGCCCCCATTGCATTTATTTTGTGCTGACATGTTTGCCCGCAATGCGTTTATTTTGTGCTGACATGTTGCCTGCAATGCGTTTATTTTGTGCTGAAATGATGCCTGCAATGCGTTTATTTTCTACTGACTGGTTGCCCGCAATGCAATTATTTTATACTGACATGTTTGCCCCCATTGCATTTATTTTGTGCTGACATGTTGCCCATTGAGTTTATTTTCTGGTGTCTGGGGTAACTGTTGCTGCATTATTTAATGGTCATAGTTGGCTATGTTTGCTGCTTTGGGGTTACGGTATACTATTAAATAGCAACACACAGTTTCTGCACACCCATGATGCGAATCCTTGTTTGACCACATCATGGCGTAAACACTGCTTTCTTATGCCTCGCTGTTACATCATTACGTTAGCTCCGCCCATAGAATGTCATGGCCAGGCACCGCATTTGTTGGTGTGGCAGCCCCCCATTTTTCGGCGCACCCCCCCCCCCCCCCCGCCCTGTCCCAGGTTGAGCCTACAAAAATCTGGTCACTGTACCTGAGAGGAAAATAAGCGGCAACCTTGTGCGTGGTGTTGCCCATTGTGACTCCTGTTATATTTACAAGTTTTTAGGTATTTACTGTTCCATGCTCTTTAAAGAGGAACTGTCGTGAAAATAATGTTACGAAGAATAACTTTTTCCCAATATTCCTTTATAAATTATTTAGTCAGTGATTGGCAATTGTAAAATCTTTCCTCTCCCTGATTTACATTCTGAAATGTATCTCTGGTGGTGACATCTTTACTGCTGGCAGGTGCAACTCTGCGGAATGTCTGGCTACTGAGAGTACCGCGGCCAGTACAAAATATATCTGGTCTCCCAGAATGCTTGTGGGTGGGGGAGAATTCTACATAGCTAAACAGCCTAGGCTATGACATCACTGGGAGGGCGGGGCTTCATACCAATATACATATATATATATATATATATATATATATATATATATATATATATATATATATATATATAAGGATGCCATATGTTACTTCCTGTTAAACAATACCAGTTGCCTGGCAGCCCTGCTGATCTCTCTGGCTGCAGTAGAGGCTGAATCACACACCTGAAACAAGCATGCAGCTAATCCAGTCATACTTCAGTCAGAGCACCTGATCTGCTGCATGCTTGTTCAGGGGCTATGGCTAAGGATCAGCAGGGCTGCCAGGTAACTGGTATTGCATAAAATGAAATATATATGGCAGCTTCCATATCCCTGTCAATTCAGTTGTCCTTTGAGGTTTATCCCACTGACAATGCTATTGTAGGTAATACTGAGTCTTGCTGTGTCTGCATAAGACATCATTTAGCATTGCACCATCTCCATTATATCAATTTGTGTCTTTTTTTTTTTTTGAGAGAATTCAAAATTGCATAAAAAAATAAATTAGCATTTAACGACTTTTCTTCAGTGCAGTTTTTATACTTCAGAGTGATTTTGCTACTTACATTAACAGAGCGGCCGCATTTAAACGCACATCCCGTCCTGCTGTTGTCTGATCCTCCGAGATTGCAGTCAATTATCTCCTATAGAAAAAGAAGGAGAGCCTGTTACACACAAATCTATAGGTTTCTCCCACTGAACACCTGCATAGTCACACCCTGAAAACACACCTTATAGATAGGACAATGGAAGTCAAGTCAGTTAATTTTCAGAGCTTAGCTATTGGTCAGTGAAGCCCTCCATCATGCAGAAGGACCAATAAGCAGGCAGGAGAGGTGGGAGGGGCCAGTGGCGTAGCCTAGGAGCTATGGGCCCCAATGCAAGTTTTACAATGGGGCCCCCAAGCACTCTACACGTAACAATTGATATGGCACACCAAAACCTGCCAATGGCAACTACAGTGTCAGAGGTGCCAGAGGGGGATGGGGAACAGCTTGTTACTGATTACTGCTATTTAAAGCATCTATAGAAGTGATTATTACCAGCACAGGACCAATAGAGAGCTAATAATGATGTTCAGGGAGGGCCCTATGGGGCCCCTCTGGCCCAAGGGCCCCGATGCAGTCGCAACCTCTGCACCTCCTATTGCTACGCCCCTGGGAGGGGCCAAGATCAATGCTTGAAGAACGTGTTAAAACCGGCACACTTAAGGCTCCCTGCACACTACATCCGATTCCGATTTTTCATCGTTACTGCATGCTGCGTTTTTTCCTCCGTTTTCCTGTTGATTGTATTCATGGAAAATCGTAAACGGAATCGGAAAATAGATTTGCAGTGTGCAGGGAGCCTTATGGATATTTTAGGAATAATGCCAGTTCTGACATGAAATGTACGGGAAACTTAAAGAGGAACTCCTACCAAGAATTTAACTTTATCCCAATCAGTAGCTGATACCCCCTTTTACATGATAAATATATTGTTTATCACAAACAGACCATCAGGGGGCGCTGTATGACTGATATTGTGGTGAAACCCCTCCCACAAGAAGCTCTGAGTACCGCGGTGCTCCTGGCAAACTGCCACAATGTAACAATGTTCAGAGACAGGAAATAGCTGCTTACAGCTGTCTGTAACAGCCAGAACAGCTAGAAACAGCTACATAACCTGCCCACAGTAACAATGTCACCCTGTGATACATGTCAGAATGTGAATCTGGGAGAGGAAAGATTTTACAATGAGCAAACACTGACTAAATCATTTATACATAATTATGGTAAAAATGAAGCACTTTTTTTACTACATTATTTTCACTGGAGTTCCTCTTTAAACTGTGATGATTTATTATTATTCATTTATAAAGCACCAACATAGTCCCTGGTGCTGTACAAAGTGAGATACAAAAATGGGGTACATAATATTACAGACAATGGTATACACCGATATACAAAATACAGAAATGGTAATTAAGTGACAGAATGAATATGAATAAAATGTGCAACAAAATCCAAGACACAAAAGCATACCTCCCAACTTTTTGAGATGAGAAAAAGGGACACTTAAGCCACGCCCCTGCCACACCCCCTGGCCACGCCCTCACCACGCCTCTAGCCACGCATACCATAAAGATTTCATAAGAAAAATATGTTGTTTTATAATTCAAACCACACTGGTCCTTTCTATCCTGCTTCATTTTCCTTCATAGTAACATTTTACAATTAGTATTATATCAATTTAAAGGTTGGGAATAAAGTCTAGAGTCAATCAAACACATTTTTAGTATAGAAATATATATATTTACATAGAAAGAGGGACAAAGTCCTGAAAGAGGGACAAATGAGGAGAAAAGAGGGACAGAGGGACAGGGCTCCCAAAGAGGGACTGTCTCTCCGAAAAAGGGACAGTTGGGAGCTATGCAAAAGTGTGCTAGAGCCCTGACCTTCTGAGCTTGCAATCTAAAGGAATGGGAGGAAGGATGAAACAAGAGGTAGAATAGTATACAATATTCATACCTAGAGGCAGTGTGTTTTATGCTAGGTACACACCATACAATTTTGTATTAGATGGTTCGATAGATAATTTCCATCATGTCTGATATTATTTTTATTGTTTTTCTGCTCGATTTCTCATACAAGTGAATGGAAGTTGATAAGAAAAGATTAGAGAATCCAGTGTGAAATCGAGCGGAAAAAGGAATCGAACATTGATGGACGGGAAAATCAACCCAAAAAATGCACCGTGTGTACCCAGCATTAGGATATCCAGTAGTACAACTTGTCCAGAGGTCAAAAGGGGAACTGGCCTAAGTTAGATCGTATGCGTGATGGAAAAAGCGAGTTTCAATGGCACATTTAAAGGGACACTGTAGGGGGGTCGGGGGAAAATGAGTTGAACTTACCCGGGGCTTCTAATGGTCCCCCGCAGACATCCTGTGCCCACGCAGCCACTCACCGATGCTCCGCCCCCCGCAGACATCCTGTGCCCGCGCAGCCGCTCACCGATGCTCCGCCCCCCGCAGACATCCTGTGCCCGCGCAGCCGCTCACCGATGCTCCGGCCCCGCCTCCGGTTCACTTCTGGAATTTCTGACTTTAAAGTCAGAAAACCACTGAGCCTGCGTTGCCGGGTCCTCACTCCCGCTGATGTCACCAGGAGCATACTGCGCAGGCACAGACCATATTGGGCCTGCATAATACGCTCCTGGTGACATCAGCGGCATCGAGGACACGGCAACGCAGGCGCAGTGGTTTTCAGACTTTAAAGTCTGAAATTCCAGAAGTGAACTGGAGGCGGGGCCGGAGCATTGGGGAGTGGCTGCGCAGGCACAGGATGTCTGCGGGGGACCATTAGAAGCCCCGAGTAAGTTCAACTCATTTTCCCCCGACCCCCCTACAGTATCCCTTTAAAGATATCAAAGGTTGGAGAGTGACAAATGTGTTGTGGCAGAGGATTCCAGAGGAGGGGTGAGGCGCGTGTGAAATCTTGTATATGTGAATACGAGGAGGTGATTCTAGTGGAGGATAATGGAAGCTCATGTGCAGATCTGAGATTGCGGTTGGGTTTGTATCTGGAAACTAGTGAGGAGGAGATGTACCGGGGAGAGAGATAGTGGAGAGCTTTGTAGGTTAGGGTTAAGAGTTTGAACTGGATCCTCTGGGTAATTGGCTGAAGAGCCAATGATGCATTGTTTTATCTTAAAGTGTACCAGAGATGACATGTGACATGGTGAGATAGACATGTGCATATACAGTGCCAAGCATACACACGCTTGTGCTGTGCTCCTTTTCTTTTTTTCCCTGCCTGCAAGAGTTTATAAATAGCTATGGAACTGACAGTTTTTCTCCAGTCAGGACCCAGTCGGCTCACTGATGTCAAATTACAGCTATAAAACACTTTCCTTAACAGAGAAGAAGAACAGAGGCGCCAGAAGAATAAAAACAGGCTTTAAAATTGTTAAAAAATTGTTTGGGAGGCAGTGGTGGACTTATCTCCTATAAGCAGTCACTAGATACTGTCAATGAAACAAATAATTTATTGGCATACTCCACAACAGGTTGCCAGGGGTGCCTCTAGCCTTTCTGTCGCTCCAGGCAGGAAAATCTGTGGCGCCCCCCCCCCCACATGATATATACACACAGTGTGTGTGTGTATATATATTATATTATATATATATATATATATATATATATATATATATATATATATATATATATATATATATATACATACATACATACATACATACACACATTGCCAGTTCTTCTGCAGTACATCAAACCTGTCAGTAATTCTGCAGCAGCAGCTGAACAGCAGCAGGCGATGCACAGTGGCTCACACACTGTGCAAACAGAATCCCATGCTCGTTTCCAGCAGCTGCTGCTAGTACTGCCTCCCAGAGTCTCCGGTGTCTGTGATGTCACTGGCTGACTCACCATGTGACCGCTGCCCACCAAGTTCCCGGCGCTCGCTCTCCTCTCTCTGGGGTATGGCTCCCTCCTTGTCCCAGTCCCTCTCTTCTCCCCGTTCGCGCACTCAGCAGGCATGCCGGGCAGGCAGCATCATAGATTAGTTGCCCTGTTCGGTGCCTGTTAATCAGAACGTTTATGCGGCAGGGGGCGGAGTTAAAAGCGGAGGAGTTCTCTATTGGACAGAGCCGATTTCCTCTGTTCCTCCATTGGTCCAGGGGGCGGGGAGTGCACAACAGCGCTGTTATGGCAGCGATTTGAAGCTACTTTTTGCTGCGGCCAGCGTGAGGGTAAAAAACGTGTCGGCAGTCGCACTACAATACCCAGCGGTCGCGCCCTGACCACAGACGGCGCTCCAGGCATTTTTCTAGCGCGCCTATGCCTTTGGGCGCCCCTGCAGGTTGCAACCCGTTTCGCAGGCTTCCTGCTTCCTCAGGCAATTAAGAGTAGGGGAGCATACAACAGTGTTTGGTCTAAGATACATCAGGAACCACTGTCATTTACTGTATATCTTTACATAACTTTCCTTAACAGATACCTGGGCTTTTTACTGTGAGAGGAAAAGATGAAAAGTTCAATAGTTCATGCATTTTCACTCTGGGATTCTTTAGACACTGCAATTGAGCATTTTCACTCTGGGATTCTTTAGACACTGCAATTGAGCAGAGACTATGGAACATTAAATCTACTACATTTTTAGGAGTAGAAGGACAGGATCCAATTATTTATCTCATTAGTTCATTTTCATCTCTGCTTCACTTTAAGCTCATTCATTATGTCACCATTCTGAAAAACTTTGTGAAATAATAAAAAATATAAAACAATATTCAGGTTATTATGGAATGTTTACATACTGTAAATAAAGGAAACCTAAACTGAAAATAAACTTACAGAAAAAGAGATAATTGTGCAGCAGCAACAATATAAAGAACTACCCTGGTGCCTCATATAATTATTTTCATTGTAAGGGGTTAACTTGTGATGGGGAAAATCACTCTTGCTATCAGCACTGTTTGCACAGCTAGACAGAAGTGTTTTTTTTCTGTTTACGTTTCAGAAGAGACGGGGCAGACTTGCTGCTTAACATTACTCATTTGCATAGATAACAGTACTTGTTTGTTTGTTTTTGTGTGTAGCTTTGTAACGCAAAAAATAGAAGGGGCCTTCAAGGCAAGTTCTTAGTAGGACTAGCACCATATACAGTGGCTTGCAAAAGTATTCGGCCCCCTTAAAGTTTTCCACATTTTGTCATATTACTGCCACAAACATGAATCAATTTTATTGGAATTCCACATGAAAGACCAATACAAAGTGGTGTACACATGAGAAGTGGGACGAAAATCATACATGATTCCAAACATTTTTTTACAAATCAATAACTGCAAAGTGGGGTGTGCGTAATTATTCAGCCCCTGAATCAATACTTTGTAGAACCACCTTTTGCTGCAATCACAGCTGCCAGTATTTTAGGGTATGTCTCTACCAGCTTTCCACATCTAGAGACTGAAATCCTTGCCCATTCTTCTTTGCAAAACAGCTCCAGCTCAGTCAGATTAGATGGACAGCGTTTGTGAACAGCAGTTTTCAGATCTTGCCACAGATTCTCGATTGGATTTAGATCTGGACTTTGACTGGGCCATTCTAACACATAGATATGTTTTGTTTTAAACCATTCCATTGTTGCCCTGGCTTTATGTTTAGGGTCGTTGTCCTGCTGGAGGGTGAACCTCCGCCCTAATCTCAAGTCTTTTGCAGACTCCAAGAGTTTTTCTTCCAAGATTGCCCTGTATTTAGCTCCATCCATCTTCCCATCAACTCTGACCAGCTTCCCTGTCCCTGCTGAAGAGATGCACCCCCAGAGCATAATGCTACCACCACTATATTTGACAGTGGGGATGGTGTGTTCAGAGTGATGTGCAGTGTTAGTTTTCCGCCACACAGAGTTTTGCATTTTGGCCAAAAAGTTCAATTTTGGTCTCATCTGACCAGAGCATCTTCTTCCACATGTTTGCTGTGTCCCCCACATGGCTTGTGGCAAACTGCAAACGGGACTTCTTATGCTTTTCTGTTAACAATGGCTTTCTTCTTGCCATTCTTCGATAAAGGCCAACTTTGAGCAGTGCATGACTAATAGTTGTCCTATGGACAGAGTCTCCCATCTGAGCTGTAGATCCTTGCAGCTGGTCCAGAGTCACCCTGGGCCTCTTGACTGCATTTCTGATCAGCACTCTCCTTGTTCGGCCTGTGAGTTTATGTGGACGGCCTTGTCTTGGTAGGTTTACAGTTGTGCCATACTCTTTCCATTTCTGAATGATCGCTTGAACAGTGCTCCGTAAGAGGTTCAAGGCTTTGGCAATCTTTTTGTAGCCTAAGCCTGCTTTAAATTTCTCAACAACTTTATCCCTAACCTGTCTGGTGTGTTCTTTGGACTTCATGGTGTTGTTGCTCCCAATATTCTCTTAGACAACCTCTGAGGCCGTCACATTGCAGCTGTATTTGCACTGACATTAGATTACACACATGTGCACTCTATTTAGTCATTAGCACTCATCAGGCAATGTCTATGGGCAACTGACTGCACTCAGACCAAAGGGGGCTGAATAATTACGCACACCCCACTTTGCAGTTATTTATTTGTAAAAACTGTTTGAAATCATGTATGATTTTCGTTCCACTTCTCACGTTTACACCACTTTGTATTGGTCTTTCACGTGGAATTCCAATGAAATGGATTCATGTTTGTGGCAGTAATATGACAAAATGTGGAAAACTTCAAGGGGGCCGAATACTTTTGAAAGCCACTGTATGTACCCATGTTAATCTCATGATGTCACATGTCAGTTCAGATATCCTTGAAGTTGTGCCTCCAGGTTATATAATGTTCGAGAGACCCTTTAAAGGAAACCAGAGACGGCTGAAACAAAAGATTAGCTACTTACCTGGGGCTTCCTCCAGCCCCATAAGCACCGCCGTGTGCCTCGCCGTCCTCCCGCGGTCTGCTGTTCAGCCGCAATCAGCCCCAGTAACTGGTTCAGTCGCGTTTGTCGGGGTCTTCAGCACATGCATGGACCTCCCCTCCCCTGCGCAGAAGACCCCCAACTGACGCAACTGAACCTGTTACCAGGGCTGATTGCAGCTGCTCAGCAGACCACCGGAGGACGCTGTGGGACTCAGACGTGCCTATGGGGCTGGAGAGGGCCTCAGGTAAGTAGCAAATCTTTTGTTTCAGCTGTCTCTGGTACACTTTAAGAAAAAAAAAATATAAAAATTATTTTATATTTTTTCTTTCTGATTTTTACCAAGTCTGTGAAATCTTCCGGACAAGGGAGGATGGAGTCACAATCGGAGCACGACTCCTGCAAAGAAAAACACCGCCTGTCAGATAATCACATTCATACACAATAGCCATTACTTCACAATCAACATTACTTGATTTTCCATCAAGCGATTAAGCAATTTACTTTGTTGGGCAATCAACTACAGTGTGGTCGATCAAAACTGAATCGACTGGTAGCCCACACACTACATGCGAGATCCTAGCGACTCTCCTTCACTAATCGAGCTAAACGATGTTGTGCCTCCATGCTCTGACTCCAAAAATTCATTCTGTGTCGATCCAAATCATGTGAACATTAGTCGATACGCAAATGATCAACCGATATTTTCCATTATGCTCAATCAAGTAAATTGGTTGATTTCAGTCAATTTCCGAAGATTGAGCAGAATGGAAAACAGAATCAATTCTCTGCCGATCCCATAAAATGATCAAATTGAATGGTTGATCGAACAGGAAGTAATGGATGGGCACTTTTACATACAGCAACAATCCAGGAGGCTCGCACACTCAGTCTTGCACAATAATGCTTAGTTTATTCACCTATTGTGACATCAGTCCAATAAAAATAAACCAATTGCCGTTTTAGGCCTCCGTGGGTCCCCTTTGTCAAGGTGTCAAAAGAGAATGTTTTGAGTGTGGTACCAATTGAGTCCAAGGACCTTCCAAAGGGTGACGAAAAACGATACGGGGACACTAGAAGCCCCTGATAGTGTAGCACGTCGAGGGTATGGGACACTCGACAGCACTATGTGCAGAATACTCACAAGAATGGGGTGCAAAACCAGCTACCACAGTGTAACGGCTGGTGAGGAAAGCCTGTCCTCTCCGGCAACCACAGTGTAACGGCTGGTGAGGGAAGCCTATCCTCCCCGGCAACCACAGTGTAACAGCTGGTGAGGGAAGCCAGTCCTCACCGGCAACCACAGTGTATCGGCTGGTGAGGAAAGCCCGTCCTCACCGGCAACCACAGTGTAACGGCTGGTGAGGAAACCCGTCCTCCCCGGCAACCACAGTGTAACGGCTGGTGAGGAAAGCCCGCCCTCACTCGGGTTCATTAGTCTTCGACAATGTAGGTCGCTCTCCAGGAAAAGAAAAAGGGGTGTAAGGGTTTCAAGGAACCAACATACACGGCCAACACCCCGCGCTCAGGGAGCTGGTGTGAGATATTACTGGGAGGGCGGAGGCGCCAAGATGTGATGTGTGAAAGGGATAATGTCAGCTGGATAAAACATAAATAAATAGGCTTACCTCTAAAAGAAGGGGGTGGCCCAAATAAATTAATACAAATTTTATTAGAAACCAGACACTTGAATGATGTCACAATATGTGAATAAACTGAGCGTTATTTTGCAAGATTGAATGTGCGGACCTTCTGGTCTGGATTGTTACAATATCTTAATATTACGGTCCAGAACCTCGGAAATGGTGTGCGACTCCAACGGTGCACGTACACGGTACGGTAAAAACATTGAATTTTTCCGTTTATCTGACCAAAACAATTAAATCGAATGAAAGTTTAAAAGAATCTTTTTTTTTTCGATCGAGAAAAAATAATCGATTATCCCATTTTTTCAATAAAAATCTGATCGGACATGTTGGAAAAATCTTTATATTCGATCTAACGTAATAATCGAAAAAAAATCATATAATCGAAAAAAAAATGAAAAAATGGTACCATGTATGGGCACCGTTCGAGTCGCCCACCATTTCTGAGGAGTTCTTGGGACCTTTACACACACAGTAACAGCCGCCGTACTTCACGTTCAGCCTTCAGATGTCCCAGGAAAAGCTACAGGGATATTCATACGCTGGATAAGGAATGAAATTTTTTCAGGAAATCTTCATCAAAGCTAACGCACTTTCTTATTGCTCAATGAAACCTCGTACTCGTTTCCCCAGAATATTTACCTCATACACTTCATCGACTTTTTCATCGCAGTTGGATGGCAGGATGGGCAAGATGTTGGGCGGTATTAATATTCCGTCCAGAACATGGATGACGCCATTAGAGGCGATTATGTCACTGCGGGTGATGGGGACTCCCGGGTTTCCAAAGAGGATCCTCCCCTGAAAACAAGGTAACAAAAACGTGTTTATAACAATGACAGAAGACCGGACAGCATAGAAGCAACTGATGGAGAGTCAGGATTATCAGTCAGATGAGAAGAATTCTGAATTGCTGCAGATCCTATGGACATTAATGCAGCTTGAAAACAGACCAATCGAATGACGCAGCTGCTGCCTTTTTTATTGGTGCAATACCAAGCTGCCCACATTTGCATAAAATCTATTATTAGCCTCTCAATGGTCACCCCAGGGACACTAACTATCTATGTTATAATGAATTGCAATAGCTGCAGTTCTATTTACCTACCCGCTACACCATATATGGCAATGGCCACGCCCCATTATGGAATAATGCCGTGGTGTTTTTCCTGGAGGCTGGATTACATCCTCCACAGCCCAGTCTCCAGGTTGATAGCCTGATTCTAGCTCTGTGGGCACGGCATCATTGCGCAACATCCCTCTTTGAGGAAAAAGGAAATCTTGAGTGGAAACAACGCTGGGGGTGTGGTTACAGAGCTGGAGGCTGGGCTGTGGAGGAGGTAACCTAGCCTCCATAGTGTCATGCCATAACAGGGCGGGGCCTTCGCCTTATATGGCACAGCATGGGCGAGGCGGGTGAGTAAATAGAATTGCGGCTATTGTAATTCATTATATCACAGAGGTTTAGCGTCCATGCCACTAACTTTACATTACACTGGATTTCCGCTTTCATGAAAACAGTGCTACTGTAGAACTCAATTGATTGAGGACGAAAAATGTTCAGTTGTGATGATTCGTAATCTGCTAATTACAATTATGCAAAATTTTGCGTACATTTTCACAATTATGCCTATACGCAATTAAGATTTGTAAATTTGATTGATTTCGTATAGTCGTTTGTAATTTTGTGTTAATTTTCGAGTCATTTCTTGCCGACTTTACCCGCGAACAGCAAATCCCCCATACATGCTATTGTCACCAAAATTCCGACATATGTTAAGGAGAATAGTGTGTTCAGGTAAAAAAAGACCTTGTAGTTTAGGAGAAAATCGATTTTAAACATGCAAAGAAAAATGTTTTTTACACTCAGAAAAATCTCAGTTTAAAAAACATTTTTTTATTCCATTTTTCAAAATCGATTTTCTCAAAAACGACAAGGACGACTTCCTTTTAAAAAAAAATATTTTTTTTTTATTTGTACCCACTATTGTTAACATTTGCATCACTTTTGGTGGCAACAGCATGTATGGGGCTTTTTCTATTAACCAAATGGCACAAAATGACACGAAAATGTATGCAAAATTACAAATGATTACAATATCCGAAAAAATAAATTAAGATTTTTCCTTACATTTTGCATTACGATTTTGTATCGTAATTGCAAATTTTGATGCAGAATTACGTCTATGCAAAATTTGTGCTAATTGCTACAGTTCAGTGAGATGCTATAAACTGCAGCTGGCATGTAAATGTCATGCAAAATGTATGGAGGCTGCTTTCACAGTGCGACGTTAAAGTCGTACGTTATAAAAAGGAATAACGCAGAGTAACGCAAAGCATTACAAAGTATGTGCGACATTCGCAGTGCTCACGTTGAGTTGTGTGTAACGTGTAGCAACATTTAGAAAGTGCTGCATGCTGTGCAATATATACGTTATTAGCTACGTTGGACTGTTTGCACATGCTCAGTAATGTTTTTGATTTTTTTTAAAAATGTGACGCATGCACCGTTTTGGTTCTATCAGTATGCAACGAAAATGGCGCATCAAGAGATGCATAACGCAGTTCAATATAACGTCTAACTTCACAACTAGCATGCGTTGCGTTAGGGGCACTTTGTGTGACCTTAACGTCGCATCAAATGCAACGTCCCACTGTGAAAGAGCCCTGAAAGTAGGCCAATCAGATGCACTAGGAGCTAGGAGATATAAATGAGAACAGAGACCGCGTGTGATTCTGCGTGGAGGGGAGGTGCAGAGGGAAAGGGAAACGTCAGTGCAGGAGGACAAGTTTTACAAAAACTTCTAATAAAAGAAAATCAGAAGTGAAAGCTGGGATGGAGTTCAGTCACAAAGCCTTGCTCCTCCCTACACAGGGTTACACAGAGGACTGACAGACCAGACGAGACAAGGAGGGATTACAACAAGCCCCGCCCCCACTTACATTCTCCGTCACATTTATCTTAATCATCTCATTCGAGGCAGTCATAATATGAGGCATGGTAATTAATCTATCCAGCGTAACCTGAAAGGCAAAAGAGAAGCCATTTCTAGACAAGACACAGAACATTTAAGAGTCAAGTAAATTATTCTCTGTTTTATATGCCTGATTTTTGAGCAACTGTTATAATGTCAAATAAACATGATTGAATCACTTTTGACAATCTTCCCAACAGGTGTTATTTAGCCAGAAACATGAATTGGGTGAAGCTGCCCTATACTTTTTTTTGGAATTTTAATATGTAGTAGAATGAGTAAACATTCTGAAGCATGCCCAGTTTTTGTTGTTGTTTGTTTGGGGGTGGAGTCTATCACTTCCTGTGGTGCCATCATGGAGACAAAGTAAGCAAAATCTATCAAAGGGACATAGCACTACCAACCTTAAACGTTAAAGAACCCCAAATCTTCCCAAGAAAATACATAAATAATTGACTGAAGTTACACGTTAATGATAACTTATCAAAAGAAATTATTAAGTCTCTGTAATATGGCAGTAATTAATTTCTGGCATTAATTTAAATATGTTAGTTTAATTAAATTAAGTTAGTTACATAAGTTAAAGAGAAACTCCAACCAAGAATTGAACTTTATCCCAATCAGTAGCTGATACCCCCTTTTACATGAGAAATAGAATGATTTTCAAAAACACACCATCAGGGGGCGCTGTGTGACTAATTTTGTGCTGAAACCCCTCCTACAAGAGGCTCTGAATACCGTGGTACTCCTGGCAAACTGCCACAATGTAACAATGTTCACAGACAGGAAATGGCTGTTTACAGCTGTCTAACAGCTAGAAACAGCTAAATAACCTGCCCACAGTAACAATGTCACCATGTAATAAATGTCAGAATGTGAATCTGGGAGAGGAAAGATTTTACAATGAGCAAACACTGACTAAATCATTTATACATAATTATTGTAAAAATGAAGCACATTTTTTATGACATTATTTTCACTGGAGTTCCTCTTTAAGTTAGTAATTTTAGTTAAGTTTTATTTTAACTTTAAAGAGGAACTGTAACGCCAAAACGGCCCCTGGGGGGTACTCACCTCGGGTGGGGGAAGCCTCAGGATCCTAATGAGGCTTCCCACGCCGTCCTGCGTCCCTCGGGGGTCTCGCTGTAGCCCTCCGTGCAGTCCGGGCAGCGGTGACGTCATTATTTACCTTCCTGGCTCCTGCGCAGGCGCTCTGATGCCTCTCGGCGCCGAAGTAGGCGGAAATACCCGATCGCCGTTGGGTCTGCTCTACTGCGCAGGCGCAAGTTTCCGGCGCCTGCGCAATAGAGCGGACCCGACGGAGATCGGGTATTTCCGTCTATTTCCGTGCCGAAAGTCGCCACAGCGCCCCCGCTGGAGCCAGCAAAGGTAAATATTGAACTGACAGTCGGCACAGTCGCCGGCTGTTCGGAGGGCTGCGGCGAGACCCCCGTGGGACAGAGGACGGCGTGGGAAGCCTCATTAGGATCCGGAGGCTTCCCCCACCCGAGGTGAGTACCCCCCAGGGGAGGTTTTTGTTGTTACAGAGTCTCTTTAAGTTAAGAGATCTATCAGTCATGATATTGTAGCATTCCTATAAAGGGAGTTAGGTTAATATTTTGCTTCTAGATGATGGATGTGCTGATTAGTTTTACATGAAACTAAATGTCACAAATGTCATGGTGCAGGGCAAACAGATCTTCCTGGGATGTAAGCTGGAGTCATCAATACACATAATATAAAACTAAACTTACAGCAGCCACAGAGGAGATATCACACACATAATATAACACTAAACTTACAGCAGCCACAGAGGAGATATCACACACATAATATAACACTAAACTTACAGCAGCCACAGAGGAGATATCACACACATAATATAATACTAAACTTACAGCAGCCACAGAGGAGATATCACACACATAATATAACACTAAACTTACAGCAGCCACAGAGGAGATATCACACACATAATATAAATCTAAACTTACAGCAGCCACAGAGGAGATATCACACACATAATATAAATCTAAACTTACAGCAGCCACAGAGGAGATATCACACACATAATATAAAACTAAACTTACAGCAGCCACAGAGGAGATATCACACACATAATATAACACTAAACTTACAGCAGCCACAGAGGAGATATCACACACATAATATAACACTAAACTTACAGCAGCCACAGAGGAGATATCACACACATAATATAACACTAAACTTACAGCAGCCACAGAAGAGATATCACACACATAATATAACACTAAACTTACAGCGGCCACAGAAGAGATATCATCACATAATATAAAACTAAACTTACAGCAGCCACAGAGGAGATATCATCACATAATATAATACTAAACTTACAGCAGCCACAGAGGAGATATCATCACATAATATAACACTAAACTTACAGCAGCCACAGAGGAGATATCAGACACATAATATAACACTAAACTTACAGCAGCCACAGAGGAGATATCACACACATAATATAACACTAAACTTACAGCAGCCACAGAGGAGATATCACACACATAATATAACACTAAACTTACAGCAGCCACAGAAGAGATATCACACACATAATATAACACTAAACTTACAGCAGCCACAGAAGAGATATCATCACATAATATAACACTAAACTTACAGCAGCCACAGAGGAGATATCACACACAAAATATAACACTAAACTTACAGCGGCCACAGAGGAGATATCATCACATAATATAACACTAAACTTACAGCAGCCACAGAGGAGATATCACACACATAATATAAAACTAAACTTACAGCAGCCACAGAAGAGATATCATCACATAATATAATACTAAACTTACAGCAGCCACAGAGGAGATATCACACACATAATATAACACTAAACTTACAGCAGCCACAGAGGAGATATCATCACATAATATAAAACTAAACTTACAGCAGCCACAGAGGAGATATCACACACATAATATAAAACTAAACTTACAGCAGCCACAGAGGAGATATCACACACATAATATAAAACTAAACTTACAGCAGCCACAGAGGAGATATCACACACATAATATAACACTAAACTTACAGCAGCCACAGAGGAGATATCACACACATAATATAACACTAAACTTACAGCAGCCACATAGGAGATATCATCACATAATATAATACTAAACTTACAGCAGCCACAGAGGAGATATCACACACATAATATAAAACTAAACTTACAGCAGCCACAGAGGAGATATCATCACATAATATAACACTAAACTTACAGCAGCCACAGAGGAGATATCACACACATAATATAACACTAAACTTACAGCAGCCACAGAGGAGATATCACACACATAATATAACACTTAGGCTGCTTACACACCAAGACGTTACAGGCGCACGTTAGTGCGCCTGTAACGCTCCCCCAACGCACAGCAATGTAACACAAGTGGGCTGTTCACACAGCCCACGTTGCGTTACATGTAACGCTGCACGTTCTGTGCAAAGTGCAGCATGCTACGGCGTTGGAGCGGCTATAGCCGCGTTAGACTGTTTGCACATGCGCAGTGGGGGGCGGAGAGGAGGCGGGGAGAGCCAGCTACAGTAGCCGCGCACATGGCTACTTAATATTCACTGCACTGGCGGGCGCTGATTGGCCGGCGGGACCACGTGATGCGGAGTGTCTCGCTCCGCATCACGTGGTCCCGCTGGCCAATCAGCGCCACTCTGGGAGACATTATAGGACTCGAGCCGCCTAACGCGGCTCACTCTACCGTCGGCTCTTGCAGCACCATACGTTGTGTTAGGTGCACGTTATGCGACCTTAACGTGCCACCTAATGCAACGTCTTGGTGTGCAAGAAGCCTAAACTTACAGCAGCCACAGAGGAGATATCATCACATAATATAAAACTAAACTTACAGCAGCCACAGAGGAGATATCACACACATAATATAACACTAAACTTACAGCAGCCACAGAGGAGATATCACACACATAATATAACACTAAACTTACAGCTGCCACAAAGGAGATATCACACACATAATATAACACTAAACTTACAGCGGCCACAGAGGAGATATCACACACATAATATAACACTAAACTTACAGCGGCCACAGAGGAGATATCACACACATAATATAACACTAAACTTACAGCGGCCACAGAGGAGATATCACACACATAATATAACACTAAACTTACAGCAGCCACAGAGGAGATATCACACACATAATATAACACTAAACTTACAGCAGCCACAGAGGAGATATCACACACATAATATAACACTAAACTTACAGCAGCCACATAGGAGATATCATCACATAATATAATACTAAACTTACAGCAGCCACATAGGAGATATCACACACATAATATAAAACTAAACTTACAGCAGCCACAGAGGAGATATCACACACATAATATAAAACCAAACTTACAGCAGCCACAGAGAAGATATCACACACATAATATAAAACTAAACTTACAGCAGCCACAGAAGAGATATCATCACATAATATAATACTAAACTTACAGCAGCCACAGAGGAGATATCATCACATAATATAATACTAAACTTACAGCAGCCACAGAGGAGATATCACACACATAATATAATACTAAACTTATAGCAGCCACAGAGGACTTATCACACACATAATATAACACTAAACTTACAGCAGCCACAGAGGAGATATCATCACATAATATAACACTAAACGTACAGCAGCCACAGAGGAGATATCACACACATAATATAACACTAAACTTACAGCAGCCACAGAAGAGATATCATCACATAATATAACACTAAACTTACAGCAGCCACAGAAGAGATATCATCACATAATATAACACTAAACTTACAGCAGCCACAGAAGAGATATCATCACATAATATAATACTAAACTTACAGCAGCCACAGAGGAGATATCACACACATAATATCACACTAAACTTACAGCAGCCACAGAGGAGATATCACACACATAATATAGTACTAAACTTACAGCAGCCACAGAGGAGATATCACACACATAATATAATACTAAACTTACAGCAGCCACAGAGGAGATATCACACACATAATATAAAACTAAACTTACAGCGGCCACAGAAGAGATATCATCACATAATATAACAATAAACTTACAGCAGCCACAGAGGAGATATCACACACATAATATAACACTAAACTTACAGCAGCCACAGAAGAGATATCATCACATAATATAATACTAAACTTACAGCAGCCACAGAGGAGATATCACACATAATATCACACTAAACTTACAGCAGCCACAGAGGAGATATCACACACATAATATAATACTAAACTTACAGCAGCCACAAAGGAGATATCACACACATAATATAACACTAAACTTACAGCAGCCACAGAGGAGATATCACACACATAATATAAAACTAAACTTACAGCAGCCACAGAGGAGATATCACACACATAATATAAAACTAAACTTACAGCAGCCACAGAGGAGATATCACACACATAATATAAAACTAAACTTACAGCAGCCACATAGGAGATATCATCACATAATATAAAACTAAACTTACAGCAGCCACAGAGGAGATATCACACACATAATATAACACTAAACTTACAGCAGCCACAGAGGAGATATCACACATAATATCACACTAAACTTACAGCAGCCACAGAGGAGATATCACACACATAATATAATACTAAACTTACAGCAACCACAGAGGAGATATCACACACATAATATAAAACTAAACTTACAGCAGCCACATAGGAGATATCACACACATAATATAAAACTAAACTTACAGCAGCCACAGAGGAGATATCACACACATAATATAAAACTAAACTTACAGCAGCCACAGAGGAGATATCACACACATAATATAAAACTAAACTTACAGCAGCCACATAGGAGATATCACACACATAATATAAAACTAAACTTACAGCAGCCACAGAGGAGATATCACACACATAATATAATACTAAACTTACAGCAGCCACAGAGGAGATATCATCACATAATATAATACTAAACTTACAGCAGCCACATAGGAGATATCACACACATAATATAAAACTAAACTTACAGCAGCCACAGAGGAGATATCACACACATAATATAAAACTAAACTTACAGCAGCCACAGAGGAGATATCACACACATAATATAAAGCTAAACTTACAGCAGCCACAGAGGAGATATCACACACATAATATAATACTAAATTTACAGCAGCAACAGAGGAGATATCATCACATAATATAATACTAAACTTACAGCAGCCACATAGGAGATATCACACACATAATAAAAAACTAAACTTACAGCAGCCACAGAGGAGATATCACACACATAATATAATACTAAACTTACAGCAGCCACATAGGAGATATATCACACACATAATATAAAACTAAACTTACAGCAGCCACAGAGGAGATATCACACACATAATATAACAATAAACTTACAGCAGCCACAGAGGAGATATCACACACATAATATAACACTAAACTTACAGCAGCCACAGAGGAGATATCACACACATAATATAAAACTAAACTTACAGCAGCCACAGAAGAGATATCATCACATAATATAATACTAAACTTACAGCAGCCACAGAGGAGATATCATCACATAATATAATACTAAACTTACAGCAGCCACAGAGGAGATATCACACACATAATATAAAACTAAACTTACAGCAGCCACAGAGGAGATATCACACACATAATATCACACTAAACTTACAGCAGCCACAGAAGAGATATCATCACATAATATAACACTAAACTTACAGCAGCCACAGAGGAGATATCACACACATAATATAACACTAAACTTACAGCAGCCACAGAAGAGATATCATCACATAATATAATACTAAACTTACAGCAGCCACAGAGGAGATATCACACATAATATCACACTAAACTTACAGCAGCCACAGAGGAGATATCACACACATAATATAACACTAAACTTACAGCAGCCACAGAGGAGATATCACACACATAATATAACACTAAACTTACAGCAGCCACAGAGGAGATATCACACACATAATATAACACTAAACTTACAGCAGCCACATAGGAGATATCATCACATAATATAATACTAAACTTACAGCAGCCACAGAGGAGATATCACACACATAGTATAATACTAAACTTACAGCGGCCACAGAGGAGATATCATCACACATAATATAAAACTAAACTTACAGCGGCCACAGAGGAGATATCACACACATAATATAACACTAAACTTACAGCAGCCACAGAGGAGATATCATCACATAATATAATACTAAACTTACAGCAGCCACAGAGGAGATATCACACATATAATATAAAACTAAACTTACAGCAGCCACAGAGGAGATATCACACACATAATATAAAACTAAACTTACAGCAGCCACATAGGAGATATCATCACATAATATAAAACTAAACTTACAGCAGCCACAGAGGAGATATCATCACATAATATAATACTAAACTTACAGCAGCCACAGAGGAGATATCACACACATAATATAAAACTAAACTTACAGCGGCCACAGAGGAGATATCACACACATAATATAAAACTAAACTTACAGCAGCCACATAGGAGATATCACACACATAATATAACACTAAACTTACAGCAGCCACAGAAGAGATATCACACACATAATATAAAACTAAACTTACAGCGGCCACAGAAGAGATATCATCACATAATATAACACTAAACTTACAGAAGCCACAGAGGAGATATCATCACATAATATAAAACTAAACTTACAGCAGCCACAGAAGAGATATCACACACATAATATAATACTAAACTTACAGCAGCCACAGAAGAGATATCATCACATAATATAACACTAAACTTACAGCAGCCACAGAGGAGATATCATCACATAATATAATACTAAACTTACAGCAGCCACAGAGGAGATATCATCACATAATATAAAACTAAACTTACAGCAGCCACAGAAGAGATATCATCACATAATAGAATACTAAACTTACAGCAGCCACAGAGGAGATATCATCACATAATATAATACTAAACTTACAGCAGCCACAGAGGAGATATCACACACATAATATAAAACTAAACTTACAGCAGCCACAGAGGAGATATCATCACATAATATAAAACTAAACTTACAGCAGCCACAGAAGAGATATCATCACATAATATAATACTAAACTTACAGCAGCCACAGAGGAGATATCATCACATAATATAATACTAAACTTACAGCAGCCACAGAGGAGATATCACACACATAATATAAAACCAAACTTACAGCAGCCACAGAGGAGATATCACACACATAATATAATACTAAACTTACAGCAGCCACAGAAGAGATATCATCACATAATATAACACTAAACTTACAGCAGCCACAGAGGAGATATCACACACATAATATAACACTAAACTTACAGCAGCCACAGAGGAGATATCACACACATAATATAAAACTAAACTTACAGCAGCCACAGAGGAGATATCACACACATAATATAAAGCTAAACTTACAGCAGCCACAGAGGAGATATCATCACATAATATAAAACTAAACTTACAGCAGCCACAGAGGAGATATCACACACATAATATAACACTAAACTTACAGCAGCCACAGAGGAGATATCACACACATAATATAAAACTAAACTTACAGCAGCCACAGAGGAGATATCACACACATAATATAAAGCTAAACTTACAGCAGCCACAGAGAAGATATCACACACATAATATAAAGCTAAACTTACAGCAGCCACAGAGGAGATATCACACACATAATATAAAGCTAAACTTACAGCAGCCACAGAGGAGATATCACACACATAATATAACACTAAACTTACAGCAGCCACAGAGGAGATATCACACACATAATATAAAACTAAACTTACAGCAGCCACAGAGGAGATATGATTCTTAACCAGATCCAATAGTTTGTGTTTAGCCTGGAAGAGATAAAATAGTCTAATTATTGTAAAGGTAAAATAAAGTTTTGACAAGGTTTTCGCTGTAATTCTAGAAAACACACATCAGGTTCATTAATGAGTCAGCAGAACCTTTTTCTTTGCCACTTTTTAATGTGAATTCATTTTTCAGTGAGTGTAAAAAAAAAGGTTAAAGGTTGTTTTCTGCAGTTTTGAAGCTTCTGATCAGTTTGCTTTTTTCTCTCTTTTTTTTTTTTTTTTACCAGTTAATTAAAAAAAAGCAAAAACTTTATTTTCTTTTTACCAAAAAGAGGAGATTTATCCCTTTCAAAGCAGTGACAGGCTGTTTCAGAGATTTTATTCATACATTGAAAAAAGATGCAATTTGGTGAAAAAAAGTGCATTTAAAGTTGTAAATGTATTGTTTTAGTAACTGCAATTATAAAATGTTAACCACTTCACCACTGAGGGGTTTTACCCCCTGACCACCAGAGCAATTTTCACCTTTCAGCGCTCCATCCATTCATTCGTCTATAACTTTATCATAACTTATAACAATGAAATGAACTATATCTTGTTTTTTCCGCCACCAATTAGGCTTTCTTTAGGTGGGACATTCTGCCAAGAATTATTTTATTCTAAATGTGTTTTAATGGGAAAATAGGAAAAATGTGGGAAAAAAATTAATTATTTTTCAGTTTCCGGCCATTATAGTTTTTAAATAATGCATGCTACTGTAATTAAAACCCATGAAATTTATTTGCCCTTTTGTCCCGGTTATAAAACCGTTTAAATTATGTCCCTATCACAATGTTTGGCGCCAATATTTTATTTGGAAATAAAGGTGCATTTTTTTCAGTTTTGCGTCCATCCCTAATTACAAGCCCATAGTTTATAAAGTAACAGTGTTATACCCTCTTGACGTAAATATTTAAAAAGTTCAGTCCCTAAGGTAACTATTTATGTATTTTTTTTAATTGTAAATTTTTTAATTTTTTTTTAATTACAAAAAAAAAAAAAATGGGGAGTGTGGGAGGTAATGAGTTAATTTTTAGTGTTAAACTAATTTATTTCTATGTAAAAAATGCTAAGGGTGTAGTTTTACTGTTTGGCCACAAGATGGCAACAGTAACTTTTTGTTTATTCCGACCTGCGAGCGTCCTTCCGGACTCTCGCAGGAAGTACAAGGAGGCTGTGAGTGTTTGTTTTTTCTCACAATGATCGCGCTGCCCATAGGAGAGCAGCGGATCATTGTGGGGCTTAGATCAACGAACGGGAATGGATTTTCCCGTTCATTGATCTCCAGGCGAGCGGGCGGCGGCGTGTTTACTAGCGGCGGGCGGCGTGTTTACGAGCGGGAGCGCGGGCAGCGGCGGGAGTGCGCAAAGTACGGATTTCTCCGTCCCTGGGGGTTAAAGGATGGAAAAAGGGACGGAGAAATCCGTACGGGCGGGGGTAAAGTGGTTAAACAAGGCTATTAAAGAGTGGAAATCATCTGGACACTTCATAAACTCTTCTTTGTTTTATAAATATGGTAAAAATAATTGGAGAAAATATGCAAGTTTAATTTCAGCTGCTTCACAACAGATAACACTATATGCAAACTAAATAACAGAGTTGCTTGCTAATTTTCACCAGTAATTTTTGCATCGAAAATTCTATTTCGCTGTATGCTGTAAGTCACCCCTAAATACTGTCTGTAACCCTAACTAATGTCCGGTGCTGCGTAATATGTTGGCGCTTTATAAATACAATAAATAAATACATAAATAGATAAATCATGCCCATCGTAGTCTAGGGACAATTTTAGGAGAAACCAATTAACTTATATGTATGTTTTTGGGATGTAGGAGGAAACCAAAATGCATGGAGGAAGACCTTTCAGACACGGGCAGAACAGATTGTTTATTACGCGGTATTCTGTGCAGAACAGGTTATAACTGATCACACGTCATACACATTACACACAGGTTATTATAAAGCAGTAAGAATGGTCTCTGTACCGTCGTCAGAAGATGGATCAGCCTCCCATCTCGCAGAGAATCCACAGCATCGTTGCTCGGGGCAAACACCGTGAAGGATCCGTGTCCGTTCAGTATCGGTGGCAGATCGCAGTTCTACAAAATTACAAAATCATCCAAGACATCATTTCAACATGTATCACGGTTTTAGTAAGTGCTGATATGCTCGAGATGATTCATCAATAATTCCCCCCCCCACCTCAATGGGCGTAACTATAGACCCTGCAAGGGATGCAGCTGCAGGGGGCCCAGAAGCAGCAGGGGGCCCCGTGGGGGGCAGAGTCCTGAGAGTGACAACTAAGGTCATGGAGAGAAAAAGCTTTCTGCTCTCTGCACAATTGTTCTAATGACTGCATCTGCTCAGCCACTGATAAGGAAAGGCCCAGCCTCTCTACCCCTCCCCAAGTGCTGTATACTGTAGTGATGCTGGAGGAGCCTGCAGAGCCAGTTCTGCTCCATCAGAGATAGACAGAGTGAGTGTAATAAGCGGAGGCTGGGAGCACTCTCTTCTGTCAATTTTCTGCACACCATGTGTGTCTGTATGTGGGAAAACATGCATGTGTTATCACAGAAGCTAATTTAATTGATAGAGAAAATGCCTGCAGTGCTTCACTGCTGTCTGGTTTTATCTGCAGGTGGAAAACACATTCCAGTGTGCACTAGCCAATTGCATAACATTGGTTCTCAGTTTACCTGTGCAGAAAGTGAGGTAAGTTCAAGAGTGAATTGAGTGAATTTCAAGATGTTATGATTATAAGCAGAGTAATTCTTTAATCAGAGTTAGATTGTTGGTTAGAGTAATCCTTAGTGTCATTTTCTGCAGTAAGATGTCTGTTCCCTTTACAAGGTTATGTTTATATTAAGATCGCGCTGGAGAAATGTTCTGACTGTACTCAGTTCTTGCTGCAATGCCTGCTTAGCAAGCATATTAATCATGTATAGTGATCATATAGTTATTCATTAATGAGTTGATCAATGATAGACTTATATATTAAAGCGGAATATAACCCTGTATTTCAACTTTGCTCTAAAACATTATTTACAGCATATTATATGCAACCAGCATTTTATTTTTACTAGACCAGCATTGGAAGGGTTACACACAGAGCTTTAAAGTTCCTGCAGAGAACTGCTGCCACATCCGAAGTTTAGATAGATACATTTAACTAAACAGAATGTAACAATTGTGGAATGTGACTCACTCTCTCTGACTGTGCAGGAGCTGGAGGACAGCCAAAGAGTGTGTAACATTCCTCACTTGTTACATTCTGTTTAGTTAAATGTATCTATCTAAACTTCTGCTGCAGGGAGCAGTTCTCTACAGGAACTTTAAAGCTCTATGTGGAACTGTGAGAAAACGCGGAAAAGCTGCCGCTAGTATTCAGAGCAAGGCGGCTCATTCCGCGTTCAACATGACAGCTCGCGCGCATGGGCCTGCATCCACTAGTCTGACGGAGCGCGGAGAAACCGCCGCATGCCCAGTGAACAAGGCGGTGGATTCCGCGTCCGACACGGAAGTTTGCAAGCAGGGGCTTGCCATTGGTGGTGTGGCCGAACGCGGGGAAACCGCCGCATGCTCTGACAGCGGTGCGGCTTGCCCCGCGTTCAGGCCAGCAGATGCATTACAACACATGTCTGGTGTGGCTGGGACTGATAGTCCACACAGGTTCAGAAGGACGCGCGCGCGCACTAAGAGGCAGAGCCTTTATGGCAGTCAGAAGGGTGTCAATTCTAGCAGGGTTCATTGGTCCAGCACTTAGGGGAGGCGCTGGAGAGCGCTGGTGTATATATACTGGGTGCTGGTGATTTCTCTGGTGTCTGGCGTTGCGATCACTACATGGTAGCACTCAGACCTTGTCAGTATCTGTGATATATCTGTGTTATTATCTAGACCAGTTCCTGGGTGTTGATGATCAAGGACCTCACACCTCAGTCTAGGGAAAACTGTATTTACCTGTGTTATTATTCAGACTAGTTCCAGGGTGTTGATGACTACGGAGCTCACACCCAAGACTAGGATTTAGCTTACCAGCCTGTTATTATTCAGACTAGTTCCAGGGTGTTGATGATCACTAGTGTTGGGCGAACACCTAGATGTTCGGGTTCGCGAACGTTCGCCGAACATCGCCGCGATGTTCGGGTGTTCGCACCGAACTCCGAACATAATGGAAGTCAATGGGGACCCGAACTTTCGTGCTTTGTAAAGCTTCCTTACATGCTACATACCCCAAATTAGCAGGGTATGTGCACCTTGGGAGTGGGTACAAGAGGAAAAAAAATATTTGAAAAAGAGCTTATAGTTTTTGAGAAAATTGATTGTAAAGTTTCAAAGGAAAAACTGTCTTTTAAATGTGGAAAATGTCATGTTTCTTTGCACAGGTAACATGCTTTTTTTCGCCATGCAGTCATAAATGTAATACAGAGAAGAGGTTCCAGGAAAAGGGACCGGTAACGCTAACCCAGCACCAGCAGCAGCACACGTGATGGAACAGGAGGAGGCGCAGGAGGAGAAGGCCACGCTTTGAGACACAACAACTCAGGCCTTGCATGAGGACAAGAAGCGTGCGGATAGCATGCTTTGTACCGCCATGCAGTCATAAATGTAATAAAGATAAGTGGTTCAATAAACAGGGACCACGCGGCAACGCTAACCCAGCAGCAGCAGACGTGATGGAACAGGAGGAGGCGCAGGAGGAGAAGGCCACGCTTTGTGAGACACAACAACCCAGGCCTTGCATGAGGACAAGAAGCGTGCGGATAGCATGCTTTGTACCGCCATGCAGTCATAAATGTAATAAAGATAAGAGGTTCCATAAACAGGGACCGGCAACGCTAACCCAGCAGCAGCAGCAGCACACGTGATGGAACAGGAGGAGGCGCAGGAGGAGAAGGCCACGCTTTGAGACACAACAACCCATGACTTGCATGAGGACAAGAAGCGTGCGGATAGCATGCTTTGTACCGCCATGCAGTCATAAATGTAATAAAGATAAGTGGTTCCATAAACAGGGACCGGCAACGCTAACCCAGCAGCAGCAGCACACGTGATGGAACAGGAGGAGGCGCAGGAGGAGAAGGCCACGCTTTGTGAGACACAACAACCCAGGCCTTGCATGAGGACAAGAAGCATGCGGATGGCATGCTTTTTACCGCCATGCAGTCATAAATGTAATAAAGATAAGAGGTTCCATAAACAGGGACCGGTAACGCTAACCCAGCAGCAGCAGCACACGTGATGGAACAGGAGTAGGCGCAGGAGGAGAAGGCCATGCTTTTTGAGACACAACAACATAGGCCTTGCATGAGGACAAAAAGCGTGCGGATATAGCAGCAATGCTTTTTGCCGCCATGCAGTCATAAATGTAATACAGATGAGAGGTTCAATAAACAGGGACCGGAAACGCTAAACCATCCCAGATGTTCATTGGTCATGTTACTTGGTTGGGGTCCTGGAGTGTTGCGTAGTCGTTTCCAATCCAGGATTGATTCATTTTAATTTGAGTCAGACGGTCTGCATTTTCTGTGGAGAGGCGGATACGCCGATCTGTGACGATGCCTCCGGCAGCACTGAAACAGCGTTCCGACATAACGCTGGCTGCCGGGCAAGCCAGCACCTCTATTGCGTACATTGCCAGTTCGTGCCAGGTGTCTAGCTTCATGCCCGGTTTCAGGTCCAGCGGTGCCAGCCACAAATCCGTCTGTTCCTTTATTCCCCTCCAAATTTCCTCCCCTGTGTGCTGCTTATCCCCAAGGCAGATCAGCTTCAGCAACGCTTGCTGACGCATGCCAACAGCTGTGCTGCACTGCTTCCACGATCCTACTGCTGCTGGTGCTGGGTTAGCGTTTCCGGATGAGGTACAGCTTTGAGATGCGTTGGAGGAGAAGGAGTCAGAGAGGTAGGTGCTGCTGTTGTTATCCAGTGGGAGGGACGGCGGTGCAGCTGTTTGCGGCGTGGGCAACACCCGCGCCGTAGCAGGTGAGGAATCGCTGCCAGGCTCCACAAGGTTCACCCAGTGCGCGGTAAGGGAGATGTATCGACCCTGGCCGAACGCACTCGTCCAGGTGTCAGTGGTGAGGTGAACCTTGCAGGCAACGGCATTCTTCAAGCTTCGGGTTATTTTGCTGACCACGTGCTCATGCAACTCAGGCACTGCAGAGCGCGCAAAGTGGTAGCGGCTGGGAACCACGTAACGTGGGATGGCCACTAACATCATGCCCTTGAAGCGGTTTGTCTCCACCACTCGATATGGCAGCATTTCGCAGGCCAGAAGCTTGGCTATGCTGGCTGTTACTGCCACGGCCCGGGGGTCATTTGCTGGCAATTTCCTCTTGCGCTCAAACATCTCCGAGACAGACAACTGAACCGTAGGGCTGCACACTGAAGGGCTGTTGGTTGTTGTGTTTGATGAACACTGGGAGACCTCAAGAGCACTACTCCGGAAAGTGACAGTGTCAGCGTCGTCTGATGTTTGTGAATGTTGTGAACCACGCAATGGCTGGGCTACTGCAGCTGCTGAAGCGGGTCTGGTGGTGAGTCTGGTGAACCCAAGGGAGGCAGTGTTGCTGGTGGTACCCTGTCCTGCCGCGTTTGCCCACAGAGTGGGATGTTTGGATAGCATGTGGCGGCTCATGCTGGTGGTGGAGAGGTTGTTAATACTTTTCCCCCTGCTCAGGCGGGTCTTGCACACCTTGCAAATCGCCATGGTAACATCCTCAGTGCAGTCTTCAAAGAAAGCCCAGACTTTGGAGCACCTGCCTTGCTGGCGATTTCTGTTTGCGCCTCTTTTGCCTCTCACTTGAACTTCCACGCTTGTGGTGCCTGAAATTGCGCGCCGCCTACCTTGTGGCACAAGGCGAACTCGTGCAGCAGTGGGTTCTTCAACAGACTTATCTGTGCTGCTGCTACGACGGCGATGTTCTCGTTCACAAACAAAATCTGGGTCTATGTCCACATTGTCCATACCCTCCTCTTCCATCTCCTCAAACTCGTCATATGTCATTGTGGGGGGCCGCCGCCGTGGAGTAGAGCTCCCCAGAACAACCTCTGCGCAGCTCACTCCAACGTCGTCTGGTTATCTGGCAGTTGTGTGCGTGGTGTCGCTGCCGGTTGTGTCAGCTTTGTGCCCACTGGCTCCTTGTAACTGGCTGAGGACTCATACCTCGTGCGTGTTGTGCTGGTGCTGCTTAACCCACTGCTGGACGCTTGAGAGGTCATCCAAGTAATTATCTGGACCTGTTCTTTTGGATCTGTGAGGGTGGTTGTCCTGGACAACATGGGCGGTATTGAGTGGGTTTTCTTGGGTGCTCCCCTGTGGCCTGTACGTGAACCGTCAGGGGAAACACCTCTTCCCTTGCCCCTCCCTCTTTCACCGGATTTCTTCCTCATTTCACTTATCCTTAAAGTACACGCTGACTGGCAGCAGTACAGTGGCAGTACAGAAATGCTATACAGTGGTGGGTGAGCGGTGTACCACTATTGCCAGCAGCGACACAGAGCACAATGCTATACAGTGGCGGGTGAGCGGTGTACTACTGTTCCCAGCAGACACAGAGTGGCAGTAAACACAATGCCATATAGTGTGGCTGAGCCGTGTACAGAGTGGCAGTAAACACAATGCTATATAGTCTGCTATATAGTCACCCCGAACGGGGTGATGTTCTGCAGAACCCGAACAGTGGCGAACACTGTTCGCCCAACACTACTGGGAACGCAGATTTTAGTACCTAAACACACGATACAACATGTTTTCCGGGGTCGGACTCTGAGGCACATACAGATGGTCCCGATCATCATCCTCATCATACAACTCTTCTCCTGAGTCTGACCCACCCACCACCTCTGCCACCCCAACATCCCCAGACACAGACCCCTCATCGTCCTCAACATTAACTTGAGATGCTGGCCTGAGCCAGACCTCCTCCTCCACATCAGGCCCCATCATCTCCTCAATGGCAGCCCTCATTAATCGCTCTGGTGACGGACCAATGGACACAACGTTCTCCTCCGGGGAGGGCTGCTGCTGACCACTGGCTGCTGGGGTGGATGTTATAGCTTGCGTGGGGCGTTGGCTGTTGCTGTTGTTGGGAGTGCTGCTCACAGCGGAGGTCTCTGAGGAACTCATGGTGAGCTCATATAGTGGTTGGCGGTGAGTGGAGTATTACTGATCCCAGCAATATACACACTGACTGGCAGAGTACGCAATGCTATATAGTGTGGCTGAGCGGTGTACACAGAGTGGCAGTAAACACAATGCTATATAGTCTGGCTGAGCGGTGTACACAGAGCGGCAGTACACACAATGCTATATAGTCTGGCTGAGCGGTGTACACAGAGTGGCAGTAAACACAATGCTATATAGTCTGGCTGAGCCGTGTACACAAAGTGGCAGTAAACAATGCTATATAGTCTGGCTGAGCCGTGTACACAGAGTGGCAGTAAACAATGCTATATAGTCTGGCTGAGCGGTGTACACAGAGTGGCAGTACACACAATGCTATATAGTCTGGCTGAGCGGTGTACACAGAGTGGCAGTTCACACAATGCTATATAGTCTGGCTGAGCGGTGTACACAGAGTGGCAGTAAACAATGCTATATAGTGTGGCTGAGCCGTGTACACAGAGTGGCAGTAAATAATGCTATATAGTGTGGCTGAGCCGTGTACACAGAGTGGCAGTAAACAATGCTATATAGTCTGGCTGAGCGGTGTACACAGAGTGGCAGTAAACAATGCTATATAGTGTGGCTGAGCCGTGTACACAGAGTGGCAGTAAACAATGCTATATAGTCTGGCTGAGCCGTGTACACAGAGTGGCAGTACACACAATGCTATATAGTGTGGCTGAGCGGTGTACACAGAGTGGCAGTAAACAATGCTATATAGTGTGGCTGAGCCGTGTACACAGAGTGGCAGTAAACAATGCTATATAGTCTGGCTGAGCGGTGTACACAGAGTGGCCGTACACACAATGCTATATAGTCTGGCTGAGCGGTGTACACAGAGTGGCAGTAAACACAATGCTATATATAGCGTGGCTGAGCGAGGTACACAGTGGCAGTACACACAATGCTATATAGTCTGGCTGAGCGAGGTACACAGAGTGGCAGTAAACAATGCTATATAGTCTGGCTGAGCGGTGTACACAGAGTGGCAGTACACACAATGCTATATAGTCTGGCTGAGCGAGGTACACAGTGGCAGTACACACAATGCTATATAGTGTGGCTGAGCGAGCGGTGTACTACTATTCCCAGCAGACACAGAGTGGCAGTAAACAATGCTATATATAGTGTGGCTGAGCGAGGTACACAGTGGCAGTAAACAATGCTATATATAGTGTGGCTGAACGAGCGGTGTACTACTGTTCCCAGCAGCGACACACAATGACTGGGGGGGACCCTGGCTAGCGTGGCTGGAGAGCGAACTACCCTGCCTGCCTACCCAAAGCTAAACCCACAGACAAATGGCGGAGATATGACGTGGTTCGGGTATTTATTTACCCGAACCACGTGACCGTTCGGCCAATCAGAGCGCGCTCGGGTCCGAACCACGTGACCCGTTCGGCCAATCACAGCGCTAGCCGAACGTTCGGGGAACGTTCGGCCATGCACTCTTAGTTCGGCCATGCGGCCGAACGGTTTGGCCGAGCACCATCAGGTGTTCGGCCGAACTTGAACATCACCCGAACAGGGTGATGTTCTGCAGAACCCGAACAGTGGCGAGCACTGTTCGCCCAACACTAATGATCACGGAGCTCACACCTCAGACTAGGCATTGTTGATTATTTGTTATGACCTTCTGCTTTCCTGACTACTCTTCTGATCTCTGATTAGGTACCTCGCTATATCTGATACTCTGTTACTGTACTCTGCTTGTCTTAGGATTTTGCATCTGTCTCCTGTTTCTGTCCCTGATCTGTCTGTCTGTTGCCGACCCGGCTTGTCCGACCTCGAGAGCTATCTCCTCAGTCAAGAGATAGCTCACAGACCGGAGAGTGACACCCTGTCTTGGTGTCACTCACACACTGCCCTTCCTACTCTCAGCCTGACTCCTCCCTCGGGAGAGTCTCAGGCTTGTGGAAGGAACGTGTTTCTGTGCAGTACTCCTTACTGCTGTGCACTTGCTCCTCAGGTGCAGTCCTCAAAGTATTACTGTTGCACCAAACACTCGTATTACCCTGGTGTCCAGAGGTTAGTGATATATCTGATTATCGGTGATACTGCAGATCATCAATAATCGGGTATATATCTGTATTCTCAGTGATACTGCAGATCACCGGTAATCAGATCCTCTCTGTGTTACACCGATCGTTACAGTAACCCTTCCAATGCTGGTCTCGTAAAAAAAAATGCTGGTTGCATATAATGTGCTGTAAATAATGTTTTAGAGCAAAGTTGAAATGCAGGGTTATATTCCGCTTTAAGGTAAATAAGTTTGCTTTCTATATAATTTAGCATCTATTAAAACAGATGGCTGTTTGTAAATACAAAACCAAAACAATAAGCCATGTGAACAAGACAGTACTACCTGGGGGGCGTGCAGAAATCCCCGTTAATTAAAGAGAACCAGAGATGAAGCAACCTCATGTATTTTACCTTATAAATCAGTGGGAACATGACAGTAAACACCTAATCTGCTCTTTGTTACATTGTTCTCTGTTTAATTTGCCTGTTATCACCTCTAAGATAAAAATCCCGACTAAGCAGTCGGTCTGGCTTTGCTACAGAATAATTATAGCTGAGACTGTGTTCTTTGCTGTCTTCAAGTCCAAGCCTGCCCCCTGCTGGCTTTGCTCAGGAATCATTATAGCTGAGTCATTATAGCAAAGCCAGACTCAATGCTCAGTCCGGGATTCTTATCTCAGCTAGATAACAGACACTTTTAGCAGTGAGGATGGAACAGAGAGCATGGTAAATGTTTTCTCTAATGTTCCCACTGATTTCTATGGTAAAATACATGAGGGTGCTTCGTCTCTGGTTCACTTTAATGATGTACCAGAGAACATCCCATATAACATACGCATATATCTTGGCATCCATCAGATCCAGAAAGATGTCATAGAACACCACTTCGGTCACCACTTGGGTCATAAGCTCTAATTAAGATGTTATTGATGTAATTTTGATTAGAAAAGACGTAGATTGCTTACGTTAATAAGCCAAGTAGCCTCATATATGTACGCACCTGCTCAGTTAACCCGCTAGGTTACAATGTCACAACATGTCAGAATGTACCAGTTAAAAATAAGTTTGAATTTTGTGCGTCACCATAAAACCGCCTAACAGACGCCATCTTACAAACTTTACAATAAAACGCCCTGGCAGGCTGGTATAGTTTATCACTGAGCCTGAAACTCTACTGACTGTGGCCTACCTGAGAGACACTACCTTCTCACTGTGACTCTAGAACACAAGAGAGGTAATATGCATTATTCTTGGTGAATTTATTGACAATAGCTTATATAAACGTTAAAGACTTGTCATTTCAAACTTCAGCAGTTTTAAGTTTTTTAGATAACTTTTTTATGCTATACTTCATATACAATCACTAAGCATTACTATTTAAATGCAATTGCAAGCTTAGGGACAACTACCTAGCTTTCCTTGAAGAAGATATATCTACTTAGAGTTCTTTATATAAGAATAGAACTCTATATATCATTTTTAAGGATAAAGCTATATTTCTGTGTACCATACACTGGACAATCTCGAGATAACGATTATCGATGGAGGATAAAATCTACAGCAGAAGAGTTGCTATATTGATACGGACTTGTTTCACTAAAGGAACTTTGAAAATGCATATTAGATGATGGACAACAACTGGAGAGATGTATATTCCTGTATATATGCTTTATCTATTTTTTTATCAATATAATTTTATAAAATTCAATAGATAAGTGTTGCGGATTTTTTCCAGAGGTAAACCTGTTAACCTATAAATATTCTGTTTATAGTGAGCTAGGCACCCACTGCTGGCAAATCTTGATTATGATGATTTGTAGGCTTGCCCTTTAAGTAGTTGATAACCATTTAAGGCAGATATTGATAAGATATTTGACAGGCCCCATACAGAGTTTTGCAGGGGGCCAGTGATTTCTAGTTACCCCCTGCCCACCTCACACACTTTTCAGATATAATGTGAAATATCATTATGCTTGTGTGTCAAATATGGTATTTGAAGCTGAAAAAAACATTTCGTAAGACTACAATTGCCAGATAGAATTGCAGGCTACTTCAGGCTGACGCAGGGAATTATTCACGCTCTTCAAACTGCCACGGGGCGGGGCACAGACTGGGCTATAGGAGAAAACTGTACACTACGGCAACTGCAGTCTGCAGCACGGGAAGTGGGTGGTGGCTTCTAAAAATGATTTCTCTGACATGACATCAGATACCCATGTGAACTCTCCACCAAACTACAAATAAATTCTATCAGAGAGAGAATAGTCACACAGGGCTGGGAATCAACATGTATCAGTAACGAGGCCTTATCGAAATCTAGCTTCTGTCAATTTCGCTTTGCAAAGACATTTAAAACAAGGATAGCCCCAATTTCTAAAAACTTACCTCCAACAGGGTTTCAAAACGGCTAAATCTTTCCGTTTGGGCAAGGATGTCACCAATGGTCATCTGGAAAACACCACATGTTTGTTAATTATAGCATGGTAATTTGCATTTGTTGCTACTGTTACCTGATGAAGTGTTTTTTTTACTCACAAAAGGGTTTTTGTGCCCAATAAATCCTTGGAGTGTGTACGGGGCTACAATGGACCAAAAAGCCTTCTTACTAAAATGCTATGTAAAACTAAAATTTGCTTTCCTAAAACAGAAAGTATTTGCAATGATTCAGTTTGGAGTGAGCTCCGAGATGTCTCCCACAATGCATCACTGCTGAAAATATGCAAATTACCCATTGTTGTCCCTGTGAGCTAGCCACACCCCCAGATCCGCTGGAATGCAATGATGTGTCAGCTTTTTAATATTACAGATTAATATTCCAGCGGATCCGGAGGTGTGTTTAGCCCACAGGGACAACAATGGGTAATTTGCATATTTCAGAAGAGATGAATCGTGGGAGACATCTCGGAGCTCATTACAACCTGAATTATTTCAAATACTTTCTGTTTAAAGAAAGCAAATTTTTGTTTTCCATAGAATTTTAATAAGGGGGCTTTTTGGACCATTGTAGCCCCTCACGCACTTCAGGAGTTCTGGTTCACCATGAGCTTGCTGGTTAGTCTGTATCTCTGGGGGCGTTCAAGTCCTGCCCCATAGAGCCACATTAATCCATGCCATGCACTGATGAGGATTAACCAATCTGAAACAGGCTGTATGCATGTTGGATTATTATGGCTCTGTAGAATTAACAAGCTGACACATCATTGCATTCCAGCGGTTCTGGAGGTGTGGCTAGCTTACAGGGACAACAAAGGTCGATTTGCATATTTCAGCAGTGATGCATTGTGGGAGAAATCTCAGAGTTAACTCCAACCTGAATTATTGCAAATACATTCTGTTTTAAGAAAGCAACTTTTTGTTGTGCCAATAAAAAAAAACATCTGTATCAGGCTCTTTGAGGGCTCGTTCCCACTGTTGCGACGTGATTTCGGCCGCATTCCGACGCTTGTAAAAACGCATGCGGATGCGTTTCCGCATGCGTTTTTACCCGCGATTTCGCATGCGATTTCGCATGGCAGGGTGCCATGCGAAATTAACCATGACACTGCCAGGGCAAAATAAAATTGAAAAAGGTGCGAAATCGCACGCGAAATCGCGGGTAAAAACGCATGTAACAAACGCATGCGTTTTTACTATTAAATACATTAGCGGCGATTCGCACGGATTCCCGACGCAGGCGAAATCGTTGGCTCTTTTGTGCGTTTTTTTACCGCTGAAAAAAACGCACCTCAACAACGCTACAGTGGAAACAGGCCCATCCACTTGCATTACATGTGCGGATCTGCATGCGTTGGACGCATGCAGATTCGCGATAGTGGGAACGAGCCCTTACTTCCCTGGGCACCTCCAGCAATTTACATCTATTCTTGTATTATAATATTTTATGCTTGCAGATATGTCGCAAAAAGAGTAATTCAAATGAAAATAATGTAATGAATAAAAGTGCTTTTTTTTTTCTTCTTTTTTTTACAATATTAATTTAGAAATGATTTAGTCAATGTTTGCCCATTGTAAAATCTTTCCTTACTCTGATTTACATTCTGATTCCTGAGCAAAGCCAGACTGAATGCTCAGTGGGGGATTTTATCAGCGCTGATAACAAGCAGGCTGAGCAGTGAAGGATGAAACAGAGAGCAGGGTAGGTGTTTTCTCTAATGTTCCCACTGATATATACGGTAAAATACATGAGGGTGCTTCACTCTGGTTCTCTTTAAGCAATACCAGTTGCCCTGCAGTCCTGCTGATCCTCTGCCTCAACTACTTTCAGCCATAGCCCCTGAACAAGCATGCAGCAGATCAGGTGCTCTGACTGAAGTGTGACTGGATTAGCTGCATCCTTGTTTCAGGTGTGGGATTCAGACACTACTGAAGCCAGGCCCGGATTTACCTCACAGGAGCCTATAGACACAGATGTCCTCCCACCTTAGACTTCGCCCTCCATGAACCTCAAACTCCCTCTGAACCGCACCGCAAGTGTGCTGGCTGGCCCAGCAGTTGCTTCTCCCTTACTTCCCTTGCCCATCATAGGTAGCTACAAGTGCCCCATAGTAATAGGAAGCCAGCAGTACCCTCAGTATTAAGTAGCTAGAGGTGCCCCCAAGTATTAGGTAGTAGGAAGAACCTCAGTATTAGGTAGCTAGAAATGCCTCTAACTGAAAGGAAATCTGGTCAGTGGAATGCAGAGAGCAGGGTAAGTGACCTCTCATTTACACTCTCATCAGGACTCTACACAGGGAAGGAGGGAGTGAAGCACTCTGGGAGGAAAGTAAGCCGTCTTTCCATCATCAGGCGCCTGTAGGCCCATGCCTACTGTACCTTATGGTAAATCCGGCCCTGACTGAAGCCAAAGAGATCAGCAGGACTGCCAGGAAACTGGTATTGCTTGAAAGGAAGCAAATATGGCAGCCTCCATATCTCTCTTGCTTCAATTATGGTAAGAGGGGGTATCCTGAATAATTTTCTGCATTCTACTATACTGTGTGTCATTAAAGTGCCACTTCAAAGAAATAGCAAGGTGAAGAGAAAGTGATGAGATAAAGTTGTATGTACAGCATGTAAGCATGCAGATAACTAGGCAAGACTGATACCTGCTGGGTTCCGATGGCCTCTGCGCTGTCGTCTGTGAAGGGTTTGTCAATCACGTGGATGATGCCGTTGGCAGCCGGTAGATTTGCTCTAACTATTTTGTAAGTTTTTTCTGGTTCCGAGGTTTTGCTGATTTTCTGTGGACAAAGTTTAGGACGGTCATCATAAATGACACACTGAATGTTTAGGAACATGTATACATTTAGAATATTCTAACTCAAATATCCAGATCAAAGTCTTTCTTTTGGTTGTATCATGGTGGGGGGTTATAGTCTGGGGGGGGGGGGGGGATTGCTGTCTATGCTGTTTGCAAGTTTTTCCCTCCCCTATTCTATTTACCTAGGATCAGAGGGCTATTATTATTATTACTGATTTATAAAGCGCCAACATATTCCGTGGCACTGTAAATGAGACATACTGGATTTCACCCTAAGCTCACAGGACCTGCCCCCGCCACATGTGTGGGGTAGTTACCCACTCCTCCTCCTGGGTACCGGGAAAGGGGTGTGGGTTGGGTAATGAACCCCTGACTTGTGACATGGTTGGGGGCTTTGCAGGAGAGGGGAGAGTTTTTCGCTCCTCTCTTGCAGAATCCCCTTCCCATGTCATGGACCATGCAGACTGGTATGGTTCACGTGGAGGAGACCCACGCTGTCTGGCTCAGCCATTCTAGCAATACTAGTCTGCATGGGACAGGGGGGTTAACTCTTTCCAACCCACTGTCAGACTTGGTCCCCTCCAGCCCCACAGTGCGTTACATGATATAAATATTACGTGGGCGGATGTGGGCTGCCAGCACTGCACCGCCACCAGATTTAGTCCAGCAGAGTGTCAGGCCCCTCTGATCAAGATGTTAGAAACTTTTATCCCCATGGGCTCAACCTTGCACTGCGTAATTATGCATTACACTAACGCATGTGCACTGTGAGGCGGGGCTACAGCACGTGATCTGGTTCAGCCCCACCCCCTGATGACGGGTCACCTCCTAGCATTAGTGCGAGAAGTTAGGAAAAGCTCCCCCCCCCCCCCTGTTTAACATAGGCGGGAGGTGTCATGAGTGATCTGCATACTGGGTTGTAAAGGATTTAGTTTAAGAGATTAACATACCTCCCAACTTTTTGAGATAAGAAAGAGGGACACTTAAGCCACACCCCTGCCACACCCCTAATCACGCCCCGTCACACCCCTAGTCACGCATACCATAAAGATTTGATAAAAAAAAATATGTTTTATAATTCAAACCACACTGGTCCTTTCTATCCTGGTTCGTTTTTCTTTATGTTAACATTTGAAAATGCGAAACATATCAATTTAAAAGATGGGAATAAAGTTTATAGTCAAAAAACATTTTCAGTAAAAAACAAACAAAAAAACACATATTTACACAGATCTGTACATCAGTCCTGAAAGAGGGATAAATAAGGAAGGAAGAGGGACTGGGGTACCAAAGAGGGACTGCTTCTGCCAGCCCCCTGCAGCCATCCTGTGCCCACGCCATTTCCAAAAGATCATCCGGTCCCCAATGTCCACTGCCTTGACTGCACACGTCCTCGTACGCTACGATCACTGGGAGCGGCCTGCGCAGGTGCAGTACGAGAAAATCTCTATTACGCCTGCGCAGGACACTCACGGTGATGGGAGCGTGAACGAGATTGATCGCAGCGCTGTGGATGGAGACTGAAGAAAGTGAAAGTGAGCTACGGCGGAGGATCGTTTGGCAGCTACGAGGGCGCGTATCAGCTGCAGGGGGCAGGCAGAAGCCCCAGGTAAGCGAAACTTTTTTTTTTTTTTTTTTACATATTTCAGATATCCTTTAATTTATTAGTTTAAAAAATAACTTTAATAGTATTGTAAAATAACACACAAAGACATAGGTGATCAGTGATGTCTTCAGTTCCACAAAAGCAATAAATATTGTTGTCCAGCATCTAATTTAAAGTTACCTTTTGTTACATTTAATTGAAAGTGGAGCTGAACTCTTGCACAGGATAGAAGGAAAACAGAGGAATGCACCCTGTATGTATTTACAGAGTTTAGCCTGTCTGATCCCCTCTCATCCGTGTCTAATCACAAGTTGTAATTTACTCCTCCCCTGTGTCACATGACTGCCATGGCAGATAAGCCTATTTGAAAGCACAGGATGGTAACAATATGTCTGCTTCCATGAAAACAGGAAGTAGAAGCAGTGCAGATTTATTTTAGGATTTGTATCAGCTGTAACAAAGAAATGTTTTTTGTTTAAAGTCCACTTTAAGTTTAATTTGCCAGGCACAGAGAAGTTTAAAACTAACAGTGAAATCGGCCAATCGCTTGCGTCACTGCTTGCGATTCAGGGAGGGTAGATCTCCTAATGTAGAAGACACGGTTGCAGCAATCGTATCTTGTCCTCTTGACTTCATTAAAGATCTGTTATCCCTGGACTGAATGCCGCACGTCACATAATAACAGCTTCTTACCCCGTTAGCGAAATTCAGCATCCCGCCATTCATTGTCCACAATTTGCCAGCGCTGTAAAGATCTTTCTCCATGAATTGTCCGACGACCATGTGACCTTTACACTTGTGCCTCGCCGCGGTTTCCTGAACGGAGAAATAACGTACATTTTACGCACAGTCATTATAATCCGTCCAACACACAGCTCTGAGATGTGATGGGCAAAACATTCATAAATATTTATTGCTAAGAATAGTGTTGCTCGGATAGTGCTTTTTAAAATCCGAATTGATCCGGATCCGGATACCTAGATATCCGGATCCGGTTCGGATATCCGAATCCAGCCTTTTAGATATCCGCGTGAACGCGGATATCCGGTTGCATTATCCGCGGATATCCGGGCTATTCGGATATCTGGATAGAAAAACCGGAAGTGCCCTTTCAATAGCTTTAAAAGGTGTTTTTAGGGTAAATGAGGCATATATCATCATTATTTTGCAAAGGGGAACACTAATTGATGATGTGGGGACTTAAAAAAAAATGGCTGTCAATTAACATCAGGCCTAAGTTCCAGTCAGCGGTCGTGCAGCCCACATTGTGTCCAAAGTCCAACCGCACAACTGGGACATGACAGTTTTCAGCCAAGACACCTCCAAAAAATTATGCAGCAATTGTGTTTTGGATTAAATATAGGTGGTTTCAGTGGCCTGTGGCACCCTGGCCTGGCGGTGGGAGCTGCACAGGCAGCAGGAGCATGGCAATGCAGCAGCAGCAGGTGTAACGTATGCCAGGAGCCTGCCGGACGTGGCACGTGCCAAGTGTCACGTGGCACTTGCCAAGTGTCACGTGGAACTTGCCACTTGTCACTTGGCACGTGCCATGTGACACGTGCCAAGTGCCAAGTGACATGTGCCAAGTGACAGTCAGACAGCAGAGGAGAAGACACTAGTGCACACTAACACATTAATGAATTAACAATAGTGGAGTGATAGTAAAGGGGTTAATCACTGAACTTATCACTGTGTACAGCCCTTGCCCCAGCAGCAGCACTGCAGCTGTACAGCACACACTCTAACTGTCACACTATGAGACATCAGTCAAGCTAAATAACGATTACTATAGAGTAGTGAAGGGGTTAATCAATGAACAGCTTTAGGTTTATAACTGTGTACAGGCAGCCCTCGCTAGGCCAGCAGCACTGGAGCATGTCTCTCAGTGAGCATTCAGCAAGCCAGAACGATCTGTCTCATCATGGCAGCCCTCCTTATTATACAAGGGGGGCTGGCCAGTGTTCCTTTCTGTGATTGGTTGCTAGGGCTTCTGCTGGGAGCCCTCTGATTGGCTCCAGGACGTCATCACCTTAGTTACAGTATTTCGGATTCGGATATTCGCGGATATCCGGGTCATGCATCAAACTATCCGCAGATAGCTATGCAGATTTCTATTGCTATCCGGGATCCGGATTCTGATCTGGATAGCGTAAAAATGGTCGGATATCCGGGTTAACCCGGATATCCGGATTCCGGATGAGCATCACTGGCTAAGAATTCGTCAGCACTACAACTATTAGGAGGATCACCATGAGCACACATTTCTCAAAGTCGTAATTCGCAATCACGATGCAAAATTTTAATACGAAATTTTGGTAAATGCAGAATACATTTTGCACGTAATCCATCCATAATTTGGTATTATTTTGCATAATTTCATGCCGACTTTGGCGGTGACTAGCAAAGTCCCCCTACATACTATTATCACCAAAATTGCTAAGTATGTTAAAGGAAACCAGAGATCTTATAATACAAAGAATCGATACTTACCTGGGGCTTCCTCCAGCCCCATAAACACATGCGAGCCCCTCGCCGTCCTCCCGCAGTGAATTAGGAATTTATCTGAAATTTCACATTACAATTTTGCAATTGGTGCGAAATTACAATAATGCGAAATTCAAGCTCAACACTATTGTATAATATAGCTAGCTAGCACACTCCCGGACATATGCCCACACGTTGCATTGTGGGTGATACAGTAGTGCCGCGGTACTATGCCCATCCAAGCTTACAGTCTGAGGGCATGAGAGATGGATGCCGGATATCAGAATCAGAATCTTTATTTCGCCAAGTGCGACCGAAGTCGTACCCGGAATTGGTTGTGGTACACATGGCATTGGCAATAGAGAGAATTGACAGAACTGACATTAAAGTGAACCAGAGACGAAGCACCCTTGTGTATTTTACCATAGAAATCAGTGGGAACATTAGAGAAAACATTTACCATGCTCTCTGTTCCATCCTCACTGCTAAAAGTGTCTGTTATCTAGCTGAGATAAGAATCCCGGACTGAACATTGAGTCTGGCTTTGCTATAATGACTCAGCTATAATGATTCCTGAGCAAAGCCAGCAGGGGGCAGGCTTGGACTTGAAGACAGCAAAGAACACAGTCTCAGCTATAATTATTCTGTAGCAAAGCCAGACCGACTGCTTAGTCGGGATTCTTATCTTAGAGGTGATAACAGGCAAATTAAACAGAGAACAATGTAACAAAGAGCAGATTAGGTGTTTACTGTCATGTTCCCACTGATTTATAAGGTAAAATACATGAGGTTGCTTCATCTCTGGTTCTCTTTAAGACGTTAAACAATGAAAACAAGCAAAGACAGGTATGCAATACACAATACACACCCCAAAAAAAATAGTCGATGCTGTGTGACATGCAAGTTTGTTCATGAGTAGCCGCACCAGGGAGTGGATTTGTCTGGCCCCGGGGATAATATTCCGCAGCACCTTGAATTGAGTTGATCCTAGAAGTGTATCAGGGTGACGGCTGGGTTGAGCAGGATCGGGCTCCCATGTGCCACATCCTAGAGTATTGAGCTAAGTGGGGCAAGAGTACCCCTCGAGTGGCTGGAGTTCAGCAGGAGGGCTGCTTGAGAAAAAAAGGTGTCCCTTCGCCTGTTGGTTTTTGGGCGAATGGCTCTGTAGCGTCGGCCTGATGGGAGGAGCTTGAAGAACCGGTAGCCTGGGTGGGAGGGGTCCTGGGAAATCCTGTTAGCTCTTTTCTTCAATCTAGCGGTATAGAGCAGGTCTAGGGGTGGCAGAGGGGAGCCGATGACCCTTTCTGTTGAGCTGATGACTCTTTAAAGCTTATACTTACCACTGGGGGTTGCTCTTGCATACCACACTATAATGGCGGAGCAGAGGGTACCTTCAATAGTGGCAGTGTAGAAGCTGGACAGCAGCTTCTGGGGCATACCAAATTTTTTCAATTGGCGTAGAAAGAACAGTCTCTGCTGAGCCTTCCTCTGGATTTTGGAAGTGTTCTGTCCCCACTTAATATGCCCACACACGTGGCATTGTGGGTGATACAGCAGTGCCGCGGTACTATGCCCATCCAAGCTTACAGTCTGTAGCCAGTAAAGTTGTCACACTTACATTCACTTTAGTTGTTTTCATAACGGGCACGAAGACAGTGAAAGGACCAGATTTCCTGAGAGCCAGTCCGCACCCATCCTCTAAGAAAAAGAAAAAAGTTCATTTGCAGATGCAATTACATTCACTGACCAGGCTCCACCCTCTGTGCAAAGTAACATTTAATTTTATTGCATGCTGTTGCATTTCAGGGCATTACAGCCGTTACACCCACCTCACCTACATAAACCCCAAAACCTAAGTATGGATTTGGCACGGTCAGTTTGGGCCTCCAGTAAGTAGAATATGAGTGAAGCGATTACTGACACTCTGTGGTTTTTGTTTTTGTGATGTGTTTGACAGTGTTTCAGTGCTTTGAAACGGTCAATCATGTCACCCTGACACTAATTGATTGAACCGTAACCAAGAACTGAACTTCAGCCCAATCAGTAGCTGATATCCCCTTTCCCATGAGAAATCTTTTCCTTTTATCAAACAGATCATCAGGGGGTGCTGTATGGCTGATATTGTGGTGAAACCCCTCCCACAGTGTGATGTCAGGACCATGGTCCTGACAGTTTCCTGTCTGTGAACCCTGTTGCATTGTGGGAAATAACAGCTGTTTCCAACTGCCAAGCAGCCAGTATCTCAATCTGTGCCAATGTACATAAAAAACAACAACCTTTTAGCCTATCGCATTGTTGGGGGTGGGTGGGGGAGGGGTGTAACAGATAATGGCAGTTGGTGCTGTTTTTTTTTCATGTCTGCCAGCAGTAAAGATGATTATGTGCAGGCTGAATGTGGATCAAACAATATGAACAAATTACAGGGCGAATATTAATCATTTTTTGATCTCTCCTCTATTTTTTAACTGCTCACTTTGCAATGTATTTATTTATTTTTTTCCCCTTGTGGCTAAGGTTTCTCTTTAAGGGACAAAATTTAAAAGGCCTCAATTCACTAAACTTATCTCTTGTCTTTAACCACTTCGGGACCACAGTCTTTTCGCCCCTTAAGGACCAGAGCCTTTTTCTCCATTCAGACCACTGCAGCTTTCACGGTTTATTGCTCGGTCATAAAACCTACCACCTAAATGAATTTTACCTCCTTTTCTTGTCACTAATACAGCTTTCTTTTGATGCTATTTGATTGCTGCTGCGAGTTTTACTTTTTATTATATTCATCAAAAAAGACATGAATTTTGTCAAAAAAATGACTTTTTTAACTTTCTGTGCTGACATTTTTCAAATAAAGTAAAATTTCCTATACATTTGAGCGCGAAAGTTATTCTGCTACATGTCTTTGATAAAAAAAAAAACATTCAGTGTATATTTATTGGATTGGGTAAAAGTTATAGCGTTTACAAACTATGGTGCCAAAAGTGAATTTTCCCATTTTCAAGCATCTCTGACTTTTCTGCGCACCTGTCATGTTTCATGAGGGGCTAAAATTCCAGGATAGTACAAATACCCCCCAAATGACCCCATTTTGGAAAGAAGACATCCCAAAGTATTCAGTGAGAGGCATGGTGAGTTCATAGAAGATTTTATTTTTTGTCACAAGTTAGCGGAAAATGACAGTTTGTGACAAAAAAAAAAAAAAAAAAAAGTTTCCATTTCTTCTAACTTGCGACAAAAAAAAATGAAATCTGCCACGGACTCACTATGCTCCTCTCTGAATACCTTGAAGTGTCTACTTTCCAGAATGGGGTCATTTGTGGGGTGTGTTTACTGTCCTGGCATTTGGGGGGTGCCTAATTGTAAGCACCCCTGTAAAGCCTAAAGATGCTCATTGGACTTTGGGCCCCTTAGCGCAGTTAGGCCGCAAAAAAGTGCCACACATGTGGTATTGCCGTACTCAGGAAAAGTACTATAATGTGTTTTGGGGTGTATTTTTACACATACACATGCTGGGTGGGAGAAATATCTCCGTAAATGACAATTTTTTTATTTTTTTTACACACAATTGTCTATTTATAGAGATATTTCTCCCACTCAGCATGGGTATGTGGAAAAATACACCCCAAAACACATTATACTACTTCTCCTGAGTACGGCGATACCACATGTGTGGCACTTTTTTGCACCCTAACTGCGCTAAGGGGCCCAAAGTCCAATGAGTACCTTTAGGATTTCACAGGTCATTTTGAGAAATTTCGTTTCAAGACTACTCCTCACGGTTTAGGGCCCCTAAAATGCCAGGACAGTATAGGAACCCCACAAATTACCCCATTTTAGAAAGAAGACACCCCAAGGTATTCCGTTAGATGTATGGTGAGTTCATAGAAGATTTTTTTTTTTTGTCACAAGTTAGCGGAAATTGATTGTAATTGTTTTTTTTCACAAAGTGTCATTTTCCGCTAACTTGTGACAAAAAATAAAATCTTCTATGAACTCGCCATTCTCCTAACGGAATACCTTGGGGTGTCTTCTTTCTAAAATGGAGTCATTTGTGGGGTTCCTATACTGCCCTGGCATTTTAGGGGCCCTAAACCGTGAGGAGTAGTCTTGAAACCAAATGTGGCAAAATGACCTGTGAAATCCTAAAGGTACTCATTGGACTTTGGGCCCCTTAGCGCACTTAGGGTGCAAAAAAGTGCCACACATGTGGTACCGCCGTACTCAGGAGAAGTAGTATAATGTGTTTTGGGGTGTATTTTTACACATACCCATGCTGGGTGGGAGAAATATCTCTGTAAATGACAATTATTTGATTTTTTTTACACACAATTGTCCATTTACAGAGAGATTTCTCCCACCCAGCATGGGTATGTATAAAAATACACCCCAAAACACATTATACTACTTCTTCTGAGTACGGCGATACCACATGTGTGACACTTTTTTGCAACCTAGGTGCGCTAAGGGGCCTAACGTCCTATTCACAGGTCATTTTGAGGCATTTGGATTCTAGACTACTCCTCACGGTTTAGGGCCCCTAAAATGCCAGGGCAGTATAGGAACCCCACAAGTGACCCCATTTTAGAAAGAAGACACCCCAAGGTATTCTGTTAGGAGTATGGTGAGTTCATAGAAGATTTTTTTTTTGTCACAAGTTAGCGGAAAATGACACTTTGTGAAAAAAAAAACAATACATATCAATTTCCGCTAACTTGTGACAAAAAATAAAATCTTCTATGAACTCATCATACACCTAAAAGAATACCTTGGGGTGTCTTCTTTCTAAAATGGGGTCACTTGTGGGGTTCCTATACTGCCCTGGCATTTTAGGGGCCCTAAACCGTGAGGAGTAGTCTTGAACCCAAATGTCTCAAAATGACCTGTGAAATCCTAAAGGTACTCATTGGACTTTGGGCCCCTTAGCACAGTTAGGCTGCAAAAAAGTGTCACACATGTGGTATCGCCGTACTCAGAAGAAGTAGTATAATGTGTTTTGTGGTGTATTTTTACATATAACCATGCTGGGTGGGAGAAATATCTCTGTAAATGACACATTTTTGATTTTTTTTACACACAATTGTCCATTTACAGAGAGATTTCTCCCACCCAGCATGGGTATGTGTAAAAATACACCACAAAACACATTATACTACTTCTCCTGAGTATGGCGATACCACATGTGTGACACTTTTTTGCAGCCTAGGTGCGCTAAGGGGCCCAACGTCCTATTCACAGGTCATTTTGAGGCATTTGTTTTCTAGACTACTCCTCACGGTTTAGGGCCCCTAAAATGCCAGGGCAGTATAGGAACCCCACAAGTGACCCCATTTTAGAAAGAAGACACCCCAAGGTATTCCGTTAGGGGTATGGTGAGTTCATAGAAGATTTTATTTTTTCTCACAAGTTAGTGAAAAATGACACTTTGTGAAAAAAACAATAACAATCCAATTTCCGCTAACTTTTGACAAAAAATAAAATATTCTATGAACTCATCATACACCTAACAGAATACCTTGGGGTGTCTTCTTTCTAAAATGGGGTCACTTGTGGGGTTCCTATACTGCCCTGGCATTTTACGGGCCCAAAACTGTGAGTAGTCTGGAAACCAAATTTCTCAAAATGACTGTTCAGGGGTATAAGCATCTGCAAATTTTGATGACAGGTGGTCTATGAGGGGGCAAATTTTGTGGAATCGGTCATAAGCAGGGTGGCCTCTTAGATGACAGGATGTATTGGGCCTGATCTGATGGATAGGAGTGCTAGGGGGGTGACAGGAGGTGATTGATGGGTGTCTCAGGGGGCGGTTAGAGGGGAAAATAGATGCAATCAATGCACTGGGGAGGTGATCGGAAGGGGGTCTGAGGGGGATCTGAGGGTTTGGCCGAGTGATCAGGAGCCCACACGGGGCAAATTAGGGCCTGATCTGATGGGTAGGTGTGCTAGGGGGTGACAGGAGGTGATTGATGGGTGTCTCAAGGTGTGATTAGAGGGGGGAAATAGATGCAAGCAATGCACTGGCGAGGTGATCAGGGCTGGGGTCTGAGGGCGTTCTGAGGTGTGGGCGGGTGATTGGGTGCCCGCAAGGGGCAGATTAGGGTCTAATCTGATGGGTAACAGTGACAGGTGGTGATAGGGGGTGATTGATGGGTAATTAGTGGGTGTTTAGAGGAGAGAATAGATGTAAACAATGGATTTGGGAGGTGATCTGATGTCGGATCTGCGGGCGATCTATTGGTGTGGGTGGGTGATCAGATTGCCCGCAAGGGGCAGGTTAGGGGCTGATTGATGGGTGGCAGTGACAGGGGGTGATTGATGGGTGGCAGTGACAGGGGGTGATTGATGGGTGATTGACAGGTAATCAGTGGGTTATTACAGGGGAGAACAGATGTAAATATTGCACGGGCGAATTGATAAGGGGGGGGTCTGAGGGCAATCTGAGCGTGTGGGCAGGTGATTGGGTGCCCGCAAGGGGCAGATTAGGGTCTAATCTGATGGGTAACAGTGACAGGTGGTGATAGGGGGTGATTGATGGGTAATTAGTGGGTGTTTAGAGGAGAGAATAGATGTAAACAATGGATTTGGGAGGTGATCTGATGTCGGATCTGCGGGCGATCTATTGGTGTGGGTGGGTGATCAGATTGCCCGCAAGGGGCAGGTTAGGGGCTGATTGATGGGTGGCAGTGACAGGGGGTGATTGATGGGTGGCAGTGACAGGGGGTGATTGATGGGTGATTGACAGGTAATCAGTGGGTTATTACAGGGGAGAACAGATGTAAATATTGCACGGGCGAATTGATAAGGGGGGGGTCTGAGGGCAATCTGAGCGTGTGGGCAGGTGATTGGGTGCCCGCAAGGGGCAGATTAGGGTCTAATCTGATGGGTAACAGTGACAGGTGGTGATAGGGGGTGATTGATGGGTAATTAGTGGGTGTTTAGAGGAGAGAATAGATGTAAACAATGGATTTGGGAGGTGATCTGATGTCGGATCTGCGGGCGATCTATTGGTGTGGGGGGGTGATCAGATTGCCCGCAAGGGGCAGATCAGGGGCTGATTGATGGGTGGCAGTGACAGGGGGTGATTGACGGGTGATTGACAGGTGATTGACAGGTGATTGACAGGTGATTGACAGGTGATCAGGGGGGATAGATGCATACAGTACACGGGGGGGGGGGGGTCTGGGGGGGGTCTGGGGAGAATCTGAGGGGTGGGGGGGTGATCAGGAGGGAGTAGGGGGCAGATTAGGGACTTAAAAAAAAAATAGCGTTGACAGATAGTGACAGGGAGTGATTGATGGGTGATTAGGAGGGTGACTGGGTGCAAACAGTGGTCTGGGGGGTGGGCAGGGGGGGGTCTGAGGGGTGCTGTGGGCGATCAGGGGGCAGGGGGGGGGGAAATCAGTGTGTTTGGTGCAGACTAGGGTGGCTGCAGCCTGCCCTGGTGGTCCCTCGGACACTGGGACCACCAGGGCAGGAGGCAGCCAGTATAATAGGCTTTGTATACATTACAAAGCCTATTATACACTGTTGCAGCGGCGATCCGGATGCCAGTAACCCGCCGGCGCTTCCGAACGGCCGGCGGGTTACGGCGAACGGGGGGCGGAGCCAGTCCCCGGCGGCTGATCGCGTCACGAATGACGCGATCGCCGCATAGCCACTCCCGCAGCCGCCCCCGCCGATGGGCGTATTGCGGTCGTTTGGGCCCAGACTTTGCCGCCGCCCATCGGCTGGGGGCGGTCGTTATGTGGTTAATAACGTTTCTAGAGTTATCACCATGGTGATGAGGCATGTAGTATTCAGGAAACATTTTACCTCAGGCAAACCTAAAGTTAACTCTTCTGTCTTTAAGTTAACACTTCAATCCTTAAAATAACTCCAGAGTTAGACAGGCTGTTTATTAACTGGGTGTGAAAATAACTACAGAGGAGGTAAATTAACTATAGAGGAGGTAAATTAACTACAGAGGATGAAGAGAGAAGATAACTCTCTCACTGTGTGGAGGTAAGTTTTCTCTTGCCTTATTATCTCCAGCATGATCTTAGTGAATTGAGGCTTTAAAAAAAGTATTCTCTGTACTTTGCATGTTGGCAGCTAATGTATTGCATCTCACTCTCCCTAAAACGTTCATCTATTTAACGTTACCAAGAATGCAGCAAGAGGGATGAGACTCTCGCCTCACCTGATTGTGATAGTTTGTACTTCAGCTGAGTGATTTCCAGACCCCCCAGCAGAGGTTAGATGTCAATATAAACCATTCCTAAAAAGTTTGTTTTGGATGATTCCACCTGTAACTCAACGATGCAAAGATGTGGATTTGTATCAATGATGTACCGTATTTTTCGGAATATAAGACGCACTTTTTCTTCCCCAAAACTAGGGAGGAAAAGTGGGTGCGTCTTATATTCAAAAGGTACGGTTTTGGGTCCCAGAATATACTCACCTGATCCTGCCGCCGCGCTCCTCTTCTCCATCTGCGGTAATCCGAGGCTGCCCGATCATCCAGATTCATGTCTTCTGTATCATGAGGCTTCCCATTCCATAAGGATGCAGCTCTTTGGCGTCCCATCCGCCGCGTTCCTCATCGCTGCAGTCTCGGTATACAGACTGCAGCCTTCCGGTGTACGCATTCCTCTGCCCGATACTCTTCCTAGTTACCGCGTCATAGGCACTTCCTGGTTACAGTGCCTCTTCTGTGTGACCCGCAGCGCACATGCGCCTGACGTCACGTGCGCTGTAACCAGGAAGTGCCTATGACGCTTTAACTAGGAAGAGTATCGGCAGAGGAACGAGTACACCGGAAGGCTGCAGTCTATATACCGAGACTGCAGCGATGAGGAACGCGGCGGATGGGCCGCCAAAGAGCTGCATCCTTAATGAGTGGGAAGCCTCATGATACAGAAGACATGAATCTGGATGATCGGGCAGCCTCGGATTACCGCAGATGGAGGACAGGAGCGCGGCGGCAGGATCAGGTGAGATACAGCAGAGGTTAGTTAGTGAAGTGTAGCATAGTGTAGTGTCGTTGGTGGGGGGGCAGAAGGGGTTAGTTAGTGAAGTGTAGTGTAGTTGGTGGGGGCAGCATAGCTTAGTGTAGTGTAGTGTAGTTGGTGGGGACAGCAGAGGTTAGTTAGTGAAGTGTAGTGAGGTGTAGTTGGTGGGGGGCAGAAGGGGTTAGTTAGTGAAGTGTAGTTGGTGGGGGACAGAAGGGGTTAGTTAGTGAAGTGTAGTGTAGTTGGTGGGGACAGCAGAGGTTAGTTAGTGAAGTGTAGTGAGGTGTAGTGTAGTTGGTGGGTGGCAGAAGGGGTTAGTTAGTGAAGTGTAGTGAGGTGTAGTGTAGTTGGTGGGGGGCAGAAGGGGTTAGTTAGTGAAGTGTAGTGTAGCTGGCCAGTGTAGCCTAGATGGAGACATTTTAGAGGGGAGTAGGTTGGTAAGACGCCCCTGCACCAAAGACGCATCTAGGTTTAGTTAATTTTTTTGCCATCTAAAACTAGGTGCGTCTTATATGTCGGAGCGTCTTATATTCCGAAAAATACGGTAATTATTTTGTTTCTTACCAAATATTCTCAAAGCACCCGGCTTTTCCTTCATGGGTATAAAGTCCGTTCTTATCTTCTGAATCGCATACAGAAGGTTTCCATAGCAGTTCCTACCGTCGCTGATCTCGCCCTCCATACACACGCACCTACAGGCAGCGTACAAACAATAAGCGTTACACCGCCATATCTCACAGTTTGCACACACCATCATTACACCAAGCATACAGATGTCATTTCAATGCACACCCCTCATTTCATACATTATCTATTTATACAGCGTAGGAGGGCAGAGCCGGGGGTGGCGTTTTGGGCCAAGTACTGATATTCATTTCTGAGAAATTAAGGGTGTGATTACTGCAGCAATCCAACTAGAAACAACCAATAACTTAGTAATTGGAGGGGGTTGATCAGGGAGATGCAAATGAGTCTGCATTCATGCGGAATTATGCAAATATACGCAGCTTGATAATAGTCCCAGCACTAAAAAATGGGCAGCATGGTAGCGTAGTGGATGGCACTCTCGCCTTGCAGCACTGGCAGGGCCGGATTTACCATAAGGCTCGTGCCTACAGGCGCCTGATAATGGAAAGGTGGCTCACTTCCCTCCCAGAGTGTCTTCTTCCCTCCTTCCCTATGCAGAGTCCAGATGAGAGAAAGGTTACTCCCCCAGCTCTCGGCATTCCACTGCCGATGATCTCCCTTCAGTCTGGGGCACCACTAGCTACTTAATACTGAGGTACCTCTAGCTCAGGGGTAGGGAAGCTATGGCTCGGGGGCCAGATGTGGCTCTTTTGATGGCTGCATCTGGCTCACAGACAAATCAGTAGGGGGTTAATTCACTTCACTGCTCAAGCAGCAGCAGCACAGCTTAGTGTGGCAGCACAAGTAAAATCTTCAAAGTAGTGCCGCTACTGCTGTAGCATACACTACTAACTTACTCACGCTGCCTCAAAACGAACAGCTGCTCCAATTGTCCCACTCTGGACCCTGTCAGGTCCAGTAACTTTGTAGGACGAGATCCCTGCACTTTGATTGGCCCAATAGGCTGTCTGTCACTTGGCAGGCAGTCTATTGGGCCAAAGTGTGGGGATCTCGTCCTACAAAGTGAATCAACCCCCAAGTCAGCTAGCTAATTGTACAAGCTGTTAGTCGGTATTTCTCCTGTCTGGCTCTTGGGGAAATTGCTGATGTTGCTGAGACCCAAGAGAAGCTGAAGACGTGTCTGACACTTCTGCTGCCCGGCGGATCAACTGTCTACACATCCCCATAGCAACAGGGACCTGAGCCCTCTGCTGCGCATGCGCATTGTCCCAGTTTGAAACATATTGTATGGCTCTCACAGAATTGCATTTTGAAATATGTGGCAGGCATTTATGGCTTTCTCAGCCAAAAAGGTTCCTCACCCCTGCTCTAGCGACGACCGATCGGTAATAACAAGCGCGGGGAGAGGGGGGGGAGCGGGAACGCGCAGTGGGGAGGGCAGTAGTAGCAACGTACCTGCACAGAGTTGTGGCATTTTGCTGGGATGTACTTAGCCAGCCAGGTCACTTGGCGTGCAGTTTAAACAGTGTTCCCATTCATTAATCTAGCGGGTAACAAGCACGGGGGGTGGGAGGGGGGAGCGGGAACGCGCGGTGCACAAAGTTTTGGCATTTTGCCGGGATGTAGTTACTCGTCCTGGCAGAGGGGAAGTGGTTACTGACTTGACACATGGGGCAAACGGACTGTGGCTTGTGTAAGCTAAACGGAGTATACTACCTCAATTTAAATGTAATGGTCCTAGAAAATCTAAACACACAGAAAACTATTTTACAGGTTTACTGAAACCCTTTTTTTAAAAGATGCATAGTAAGCATAGATATTGGAATATCACAATTGTAAACACATTTAATGTGCCATAATACAGTGGGTGGTGCAAATGCCAAAGAAATAATGATGAGATATAGACAAGTACCACAGGCTGTCTGATGCAAGACCGCCACCTTGTGGTGCAAAGAGTACAGGATTCTCCAGTAATCAACTGATCAATTGAAACATCCAATTGAAACTCATCAATTGAAACATCCAATGATAAATACACAGACATGTTAAAACACTGAACATAAGGTGTCAAACTATGCCTAGATTATGGTGGCAACATTAGATTGTGACCCCTCTGAGGGACAGTTAGGGTGCATACACAAATCCAATTTTGAATGGCCAGTCACTAGCCAATTTTACCACTTGGATATAATAGGAGAGCTTACCTACACAATAAGTTCATAGTATTCAAATTATGTTGGTCCTTATAGTACATGGGGGTCGTAAAATAATTGGCCAATGAAAATTGAATGTGTGTATGCACCCTAAGTAACATGTGCTGTACAATGTACTCTCTAAACACTACTGAGCAGAAGTGCTAGATCAATGAATAATAATAATAATTCTGTTTTAGCCATATTCAGACACTCAGCACTAATGAGCACACAAACAAAACCATACAAATCAGGGAACTTTCTGCTCATGTGACTGGAGCCAACTATGTGAGTTTTTACACATACAATACACACATACACATACACACACACACACATACGAATATATATATATATATATGTATATATATATATATATATATATATATATATATATATATATATATATATATATATATATATATATATATATATATAGCAATACTGGCTAAATGTATTATTATTTACTATATTTTACCAGTAACAGGCAGTTGCTTGGAACGGAAGTTAGGGCAAACTTACTTAGCACCTCCAGGAGGAACCACTTGGCAGTGAGCCGTGTTGCCACAAGCGAACTGGCGGCACTGGTAGGGCGTGTAGCACCCGGCTGACGCGTTTCGCGCTACCATTCCAGGAAGACAACTGCAATAAGACTGGAAGTTACCAGTAGTCAGTACAGCAAGCTCAGATATCAGCAGGCAGCAAAACACAAGCGAGTTTTACATACATGAAACACCAATATTTATTCAGTCGTCGCACTCGAGGGGTTAATACAGTCTTTTTCTCAGGAAACAATACAGTATTTAACACAGAGTAGGGACATCAGGAGCCAAATATAGTGTAGTATGTACTGGTAGTTGAAATGAAGTATGATAGAGTAATAAGCTACACTCACAAAGCAGGGTTGCTATAATGACTCAGCTATAATGATTCCTGAGCAGAGCCACAAGGGGGCAGGCTTGGGCTTGAAAAGACACCAGAGAACACAGACTCAGCTTTAACGATTCCAGAACAAAGCCAGACTGAATGCTCAGTCGGGGATTTTATCAGGGCTGATAACAAGCAGGCTGAGCAGTGAAGAATGACACAGAGAGCAGGGTAGGTGTTTTCTCTAATGTTCCCACTGATCTATATGGTAAAATACATGAGGGTGCTTAGTCTCTGGTTCCCTTTAAAGTGAATGTTTACCGATTCTAAAAACAAAAAGTCGGATACTCACCTAAGGAGAGGGAAGGCTCGGTCCTAATGAGCCTTCCCTCTCCTCTCCCGATGCCCGGTCCCGTGCAGGATCCCCCGTGGCAGTATTCGACCAGTTCGGTCAAATACTGCCACTTCCGCCACCGAAGGGAGCTTTCGGAAGCCTTCGGGAGCACTCGGGCTCCCAAAGACGGGCCGCTCCATACTACGCATGCGCGAGCGCCCTCTATGACGTGCTCGCGCGTACGTAGTGTGGAGTGGCCCGTCTTCGGAAGCCCGAGTGCTCCCGAAGCCTTCCGAAGTCCCTGCGGCGGTGGATGCGAACGGGGGAGCCAGCGCAGCACCGAGGGCACCGGGAGAGGAGAGGGAAGGCTCATTAGGACCGAGCCTTCCCTCTCCTTAGGTGAGTATCCGACTTTTTGTTTTTAGAATCGGTACCCATTGGCTTTAAGAAGTCACTCTCCGTAGATGAGGAAAAAAGGGGGTAACACCCCTCCACCAGGGGTGGACTTGATATAGTGTAGTATGGATACAGAGGCTCCAAAAGGACAAAAGTATCCAAAAAGTATAAAACATGAGGAGGAAGTGGTGGACTTGCCTCCTCCAAGCAGACACAAAAATTGCCAATGTGTTTGTGAAATAGAACAAGTTTATTTACATACTCTGGGGGACAATGCAACACGTTTCGCAGGTTTGATCCCGCTTCATCAGGCAATAACAACGGAGCAATAGCAGATGTGGTCAGTAGAAGAACCAGGCACCACATTGACAATTTTTGTGTCTGCCTGGAGGAGGAGGTCCACCCCTGCCTTCTCATGTTTTTTAACTTTTTAGATACTTTTATCCTTTTGGCACCTCGGTATCCATACTATGCAATACATTATTTAAAGAGGCCCTGTAGTGACATTTAGTAGAATGCAGTAAATTATTCAAGATACACACTTTTATGGTTTAAGCAACAGAAATATGTATATTAGTAATATGTAGCCAAGACACAGAACATTTCCATTACACTTTTCTCCTGGCGGACTAAAAGCGCCAGAGCTGCTGCCAGCTTGTTCAGAGAAGCTGACTATCTAATTCCCCTAGCACAGTTCTACACACATGCAGTTACGCAGGATTTGCGCAGAAGAAGCCGACCCAGTCGGGTCGAGGTCACTAAGGAGGGGAAACCAGAAGACTGGGTGACCGCTGAACTGCAGCGAGGGACACAGAGACTTCTAGAGGCTGGAGGAAGCCCCAGGTAAATAAAGCTGCAATACTTTACTACGACTCATGCATCATTTATCAGAAATAGGACTTCATGCAGAAGATTGGGAGGTGTGGACAATGCTTCTGGAAGTCAAAGGTCACATGATCTTCTACATCACATAAAGAAGCTAGAAGATTCAGAGAATGGTTTGTTACTAAAGGCATCACTGGGCCGAAGAACAAACAAAGTAAACTGATAAAACAAGTATGTAGTTATTAAAAAAAAAAAAAAAAAAACCAAATGCCCTGCCTTGAAAAAGGGGACATATCCCCCCCAATGACTTCTGCCTGACCACCCCACGCATCTCGCATTTCCACTCCCATGTACGACTGCAAGACTTCTCTAGAGCTGCCCCAATCCCTTGATCCCCTTCCCTGCTGGAATGTGTATTTAGCAACAACAGTCTATTATGTGTTTATTAGGTAAGATGCAATGCCAGCTATAACCACCGGGTGGCAGTGTGTTTTTGTAGCAAACATTCGGTGTCTCTAATGTGATATTTAAATAGAGTATTTGTTGTTCTTCTTCTTGATGTGTCATAGCCAAGAGAGCCATTACCAAAGGGCTGATTAATATCAGTTTTCCTGCATTTTTCATTGCTTCACACTAAGAAACAACATTATACATACTCTTCTAATATTCTAATATTCCCACAACCCATCAGGTTTGCTCCCTCCAACATCTTCAGACAATTCCCCAAGACTCAACTTTTTCAACAAGATGGTCCTACCCCCCCCCCCCCCCCCCCCCACACACACACACACACACACGCTGATGCCCTAACTTTGCCATGCACCTCTGGTTAAGCCCCTACTTAATGTGCCCTACTTTCTCCCTTTAGACGGTAAGCATTTGGCAGGGTCCTGGACCTCATCAGTGTTTTTTAGTTCTGTCTTTATTATAGGCTGCTGTACCTATGGATAGGTGTTCTGTGACCACACCCCTTTAGCCCCTGCCCTGTGTTCTCTGACCACACCCCTTTAGCCCCTGCCCTGTGTTCTCTGACCACACCCCTGTAGCCCCTGCCCTGTGTTCTCTGACCACACCCCTGTAGCCCCTGCCCTGTGTTCTCTGACTACACCCCTGTAGCCCCTGCCCTGTGTTCTCTGACCACACCCCTGTAGCCCCTGCCCTGTGTTCTCTGACCACACCCCTGTAGCCCCTGCCCTGTGTTCTCTGACCACACCCTTGTAGCCCCTGCCCTGTGTTCTCTGACCACACCCTTGTAGCCCCTGCCCTGTGTTCTCTGACCACACCCTTGTAGCCCCTGCCCTGTGTTCTCTGACCACACCCTTGTAGCCCCTGCCCTGTGTTCTCTGACCACACCCCTTTAGCCCCTGCCCTGTGTTCTCTGACCCCACACCTGTAGCCCCTGCCCTGTGTTCTCTGACCACACCCCTTTAGCCCTTGCCCTGTGTTCTCTGACCACACCCCTTTAGCCCCTGCCCTGATCTACTGGAGATCTCTGGAAAGTCCCATAGTTCCATGCGTGTGTAGATACTTTCCGGACTCACCAGATGACAGCAGAGCAGCCGAGGGGAATTAGGTGGGAAAAAAGAAGTCATATTAGAGAGGTTTTCTTAGTAGACAGGTTCTGCATACACACCTCAACTGCTACGCTGGGTTCAACTATGAGATGCCATTCAGTATTACAAACATATTAAAGTAAAGCACAGGGACTTATTATACGGCATGTTGGATAGCGAGTGATCAACATAATAATCACAGTTTTAGGCCCCCTGCACACTTCAAATCCGATTTGCGATTCCGATTTTCCCTGGATACTATCAAAAGAAAAACGCAGAAAAAACGCAGCATGCAGTACTGATTAAAGAGAGGAAATCGGAATAGCATTTGAAAAGCGATTAAAAATCGCTAATCGGAATCGCATGTAGTGTGCAAGAGACCTAAAGGTGAAAAGTCAGTACCATTCGTTGGGCAGAACTTACTTTGCCGGCACTGCGGAATACACATCTGGTGGAGTTCTCGAAGCAGCCGCCATTGTTGACCGAACAAGGGTTAATTGGCAGGCACATCTTCCCGTCGCCGTAGTAACCAGTGTTGCAGGTACATTTGTACTGTCGGGGCCCCAGGTTTTTGCAGCTCGCGAATCCATGGCAGGGTGAAGGTTTACAGGGGTCCAGCGCTGCAAGAGGAGAATACAACATACGATGTAATCTATATATATATAAAATCGTGTGTGTGTGTGTGTGTGTGTACAGTGTGTGTGTGTGTGTGTGTGTGTGTGTGTGTGTGTGTGTGTGTGTGTGTGTGTGTGTACAGTGTGTGTGTGTGTGTGTGTGTGTGTGTGTGTGTACAGTGTGTGTGTGTGTGTGTGTGTGTGTGTGTGTGTGTGTGTGTGTGTGTGTGTGTGTGTGTGTGTGTATACAGTGTGTGTATACAGTGTGTGTATACAGTGTGTGTGTGTGTGTGTGTGTGTGTGTGTGTGTGTGTGTGTGTGTGTGTGTGTGTGTGTGTGTGTGTGTACAGCGTGTGTGTGTGTGTGTGTGTGTACAGCGTGTGTGTGTGTGTGTGTGTGTGTGTGGTGTGTGTGGTGTGTGTGGTGTGTGTGGTGTGTGTGTACGTGTGTGTGTGTGTGTGTGTGTACGTGTGTGTGTGTGTGTGTGTACGTGTGTGTGTGTGTGTACACAGTGTGTGTGTGTGTGTACACAGTGTGTGTGTGTGTGTGTACACATGTGTGTGTGTGTGTGTGTACACGTGTGTGTGTGTGTGTACACGTGTGTGTGTACACGTGTGTGTGTGTGTGTGTTTACAGTGTGTGTGTGTGTGTGTGTGTGTGTGTGTGTGTGTACACGTGTGTGTGTGTGTGTACGTGTGTGTACGTGTGTGTACGTGTGTGTACGTGTGTGTACGTGTGTGTACTGTGTGTGTGTGTGTGTGTGTGTGTGTGTGTGTGTGTGTGTGTGTGTGTGTGTGTGTGTGTGTGTGTGTGTGTGTGTGTGTGTGTGTGTGTGTGTGTGTGTGTGTGTGTGTGTGTGTGTGTGTGTGTGTGTATATGTGCCGCGATCACTCGAAAACGGCTTGACCGATTTGAACGAAACTTGGTACACAGATCCCTTACTACCTGGGATGATATGTTCTGGGGGTCTCGCGGCCCCCCTGCACACCTGGGCGGAGCTACAAACAGCAAATCGGATTTCATCCATTAAAGTCAATGGAAAAAATGTAAAAGGCTGCCATTCTCACAGTATTCAAGCCAGAGTCCCCACACTTGGCACAGTTGGTCACTTGGTGACCGAGGTTACAAATCCAGGAAAAGTGGGCGGGGCATAAAACAGCCAATCAAATTTCAGCCGTTCATTTTAAATGGGAAAATGTAAACTCCAGCCATTCTTAGACTGTTAATCGCAGGGTTCTCAAACTTGCCACAGTTGGTCACTGGGTGAATGCGATTAAGATTCAAGAAAATGGGTGGAGCCTACAACATCCAATCAAAATTCACCTATTGATTTTCAAGGGGGAATATTGAAACTACTGCTATTCATACACTTTTAATGGCAAAGGCTTCAAACTTGCTACAGTCGGTCATTGGGTGACTGGGGTCCAAATTCACTAAAGGTGTGTGTGTGTGTGTGTGTGTGTGTGTACAGTGTGTGTGTGTGTGTACAGTGTGTGTGTGTGTGTACAGTGTGTGTGTGTGTGTGTGTGTGTGTGTGTGTGTGTGTGTGTATGTGTGTGTATGTGTGTGTACAGTGTGTGTGTGTACGTGTGTGTGTACGTGTGTACGTGTGTGTGTGTGTACGTACGTGTGTGTGTACGTGTGTGTGTGTGTACGTACGTGTGTGTGTGTGTACGTGTGTGTGTGTGTGTACGTGTGTGTGTGTGTACGTACGTGTGTGTGTGTGTACGTGTGTGTGTGTGTACGTACGTGTGTGTGTGTGTACGTGTGTGTGTGTGTACGTACGTGTGTGTGTGTGTACGTGTGTGTGTGTACGTACGTACGTACGTACGTACGTGTGTGTGTACGTACGTGTGTGTGTACGTGTGTGCGTGTGTACGTGTGTGTGTGTGTGTGTGTGTGTGTATACACACAGTGTGTGTGTGTGTGTGTGTGTGTGTGTGTGTGTGTACACACAGTGTGTGTGTGTGTGTGTGTGTGTGTGTGTGTGTGTGTGTGTGTGTGTGTGTGTGTGTGTGTGTGTGTGTGTGTGTGTGTGTGTGTGTGTGTGTGTGTGTGTGTGTGTGTGTGTGTGTGTGTGTGTGTATTGAGTGACTGTGTGTTTAGTTTACAAAAAGTGGCCGGAGCCAGAAACAACTTTTACTGGGAAAATATAAACTGCAGCCATTCTTGCACCGTTAATGGCAAGGTTCTCAAACTTTGCACAGTTGGTCACTGGGAGATGAGTTGGTCACTGGGTGAATGAGATTAAGATTTTGGAAGCCTACAACAGCCAATAAAAATTCACCTTTATTTTCAAAGGGAATATTTAAGCTGCTACCATTCTTTTACTGTTAATAACAGATGCCTCAAACCTAGTACAGTTGGTCACTACGGTTCAAATTCAGTAAGGGGGCGGAGCCACAAACAGCCAATCAGATTTGTTTATTTTTCAATAGGAATTGATACCAAGGACCCCAAAGCTGATAAACTTGATAATTGAGTGACTGTATGTCAAGGTTAGAAAAAGTGGGCGGAGCCACCAACTTAATTTTCTACATGGCAGGGTTCCCAAACTTGACACAATTGGCCAGAGCCAGGAAAAAGGTCCTCCAGCGCCCAAGGCTCTGACACCAAAGTACGCCCCCCATCCCTCCCACTCCAGCGGTCACACACTGATTGTTATTAGACTAAGAGGCTCCCCCAGGGCCCCCAACCTTCCCAACAACTTAATCTCTAGTTATCTGACTTGCAGTCACTGCCATGTATCCCCTTTTCTTATTTTTCTCTGCTTCAAACACAACAGGGGAGTTGTGCGCCCCCTTCTACACTGCACCCTGAGGCTGAAGCCTCTCCCGCCTCTGCCTCGGCACGGCCCTGCAATTGGCCACTAGGTGACTGGGAATAATATTCAGAAAATGTGGGTGGAGCCTAAAACAGCCAATCAAAATTCACTTATTGATTTTCAAGGAGAATATTTACATTGCTACCATTCTTACACTGTTAATGGCAGAGGCCTCAAACCTGATACAGTCAGCTATTAGGTGACTGATGTCCAAATTCACTAAAGGGGGTGGAGCCACAAACAGCCAATCAGATTTTTTTAGATTGATTTCAGCCATTCTGTTATAGGCAGGGTTCTCAAACTTGACACAGTTGGTCACTGGATGACTGGGACACATATTCAGGAAAGTGGGTGGAGCCTACAGCAGCCAATCAAAATTCACCTTTTGATTTTCAAGGGGAATATTTACATTGCTGCCATTCATACACACTTAATGGCAGAGGCCTAACATCTGCTACAGTCAGTCACTGGGAGACTGGGGTTTAAATTCTGAAAAGGGGCCCAAAAACAGCCAATCAGATTTGTTTAATTTCAATGGTAAAATGCAACTAATTGATGCCAAAGACACCACAGCTCATAAATTTGGTCATTGAGTGACTGTATGTCCTGAAACACACCAGAGGAGTCTTTCTGAGCGTTTTGAGTTTTTAAATCTGCTGCTAATGTTATCCTGTGTGTCTGTGCACACTGGAGCAATGAGGTTTTGTAAAAAAAAAAACCCATAGCATTACATTGGGAAGAGGTTTTGAAACCCCTAAAAGCTCTTCCCAATGTAATGCTATGGGGTTTTTTACAAAACCTCATTGCTCCAGTGTGCACAGACACACAGGATAACATTAGCAGCAGATTTAAAAACTCAAAACGCTCAGAAAAACTCCTCTGGTGTGTTTCAGGCCTATGTCAAGATTAGAAATAGCGGCCAGAGCCAAAAACAACTAACTTTTTACATGGGGAAAGTATAAATTGCAGCTTTTCTTACACTGTTAATGGCAGGGTTCTCAAACTTGACACAGTTGGTCACTGGGGGACTAGGATTAATATTCTGAAAAGTAGGTGGAGCCTACAAGAGCCAATCAAAATTTACCTTTTGATTTTCAAGGGGAATATTGAAACTGCTGTCATTCTTACACTGTTAATGGCAGAGGCCTCAAACCTGCTACGGTCGGTCATCAAGTGTCTGGGGTTCAAATTCAGTAAAGGGGTGGAGGCAAAAACAGCCAGATTTCATTGCTGGATAAACTGCTTATATTAGCACAATTTTGATGCCAGGAACCCAAAAGCTCACAAACTTGGTCATTGAGTAGTGACTGTGTGTCCAGGTTACAAAAAGTAGGCCGAGCTAAAAACAAATTTCACTGGTAAAATGTACACTGCAGTCCTTCTGCATAAACAGCTCCAACCTTGTGCGCAGCCTTGGCGTACTAATCGATGGGGAATTGAGTTTCAGAAACCAAATTTCATCTGTAGTTAAATCTTCCTTCTTTCATCTGAAGAACATTGCAAAGATTAAACATCTGATTCCCCCAGAGGATCTTCCAACCCTAGTCCACGCCTTCATCACATCACGACTGGACTACTGCAATGCCCTTTATGCTGGCCTCCCCAAAAAGGACCTGCGTCGCCTGCAATTAGTGCAGAATGCTGCTGCCAGATTGCTAACAAACCAGCCTCGCCACTGTCACATTACACCGATCCTTCGCTCACTGCACTGGCTACCAGTAGAATGGGGAATACTCTTCAAGATTGGACTGCTGACATTCAAATCCCTGCACAATCTGGGCCCTGGATACATGAAGGACTTGCTGAAGCTGCACCACACCTCTCACAACCTCAGATCAGCAAGTTCTATAAACTTGGTCACTCCCAGAGTGCACCTCAAAAAATCTGGAGACAGAGCCTTCTGTCATGCTGCCCCTACTCTTTGGAACTCCCTACCACACCCAGTAAAGACAGCACCATCCCTGGAGCTATTCAAATCCAGACTGAAAAGCCACCTGTTTAGCCTGGCATTTCCGGACTTATAAAATTCTTCCTCTGCACCACGATGGTCGGAGCCATGCTTATGCGCTTTGAGTCCCACGGGAGAAAAGCGCTTTACAAATGTTATTTGTTGTTGTTGTTGTTCTTACACTGTTTATGGCAAGGTTCCCAAACTTTGCCCAGATGGTCACTGGGTGATTGAGATTAATATTCAGAGAAGTGGGTGGAGCCTATAATAGCCAATCAAAATTCACCTGTTGATTTTCAAGGGGAATATTTAAATTGCTACCATTTTTACACTGATAAAAGCAGATGCCTCAAACCTGCTACAGTTGGTCATTGGGTGACTGGGGTTCAAATGCTGGAGAGGGGTGGAGCCACAAACAGCCAATCTGATTTGTTTAATTTCTAGGGGAATATACAAATTATTGATGCTAAAGACCCCAAAGCTCACAAACTTGGTCATTGAGTGTTTGTACGTTAGAGTTAGAAAAAGTGGGCGGAGCCAACACCAGTCAAATACATACCCGGGCAATGCCGGGTCATCAGTGGGTGGAGACAAATACAAATTTCACTGGGAAAATATAAACTGCAGCTATTCTTACACTGTTACTGGCAGGGTTCTTAAATTTTGCACAGTTGGTCACTGGGTGACTGGGATTAATATTCAGAAAAGTGGGTGGAGCCTACAAAAGTGAATAACATTTCACCTATTGCTTTTCAAGGGGATATTTAATTGCTACCATTCTTGCACTGTTAATGGCACAGGCCTCAAAACTGGTACCGTTGGTTATTGGGTGACTGGGGTTCAAATTCAGAAAAGGGGGTGGAGCCACAAAAAGCCCATCACATTTTTTCATTTCATAGCAAATTATTGATGCCAAAGACCACAAAGTTCACAAACTTGGTCATTGAGTAATTGTGTGTTAGGGTTAGAAAAAGTGGGTGGAGCCGATACCAGCCGAATACATACCCGGACAACGCCGGGCAATCAGCTAGTATAATAGAAAATACATCAGACAAAAGCACCACATATAATGCAGGAAGGTGCAGCTCCATAAGGGCCTTTTTAACTGTGCTGCGGTAAAGCATAGGGTTAATAACTTACCTGATCGCCTGTAATTATTACACACATGATGCTCCGCCCCCATCAGAACAGTATCTGTAGCTTTTTTTTGTGGAAAAGTGTCTTCTGACGCTCTGCGTTGCCACGGCCCACCCCGCGGCCTAATTGGTGGCTGTCTAGCAGGGGGCGGGCCATGGCAGCACAGGTGGGGGTGGTCACAGAGCTTCAAAAGACTGGAAAAAATGAAGGCGGCTGTCTTGCCAAGGAGGGGGCGGAGCTTCACCTGTGTAATGAATGATGGCTGAGCAGGTAATTTATCTCATCTAAGGAGACTCTTCTGCATTGTGTCATGAGATATTGTACTATGTACAGTGTATGATAGGAATTTAAAAGAAAAACATAACAGCAGCTATCCCCCGATATTTTTTCAGGTTGCCGTAGGTGATAATGTAAATAGCCGCTATCAGTGGCCGATAAAATAACGGGTGCTTTTTTACCTGGATATGTTACAGGAGACGACAAATGCTCGGGGACAAGAATGGTTTACATTTTTATATTTATATTAACCACAATAGCTCCCAACCAGTGGCGTAGCTAAGGAGCTGTGGGCCCCGATGCAAGTTTTACATGGGGGCCCCTAAGCAGTCTATACATAACAATTGATACGGCGCACCAAAACCTGCCAATGGCAACTACAATGTCAGAGGTGCAAGAAGGGGATGGGGAGCAGCTTGTTACTGATTACCCCCAAGCACTCTATACATAGCAATCCCTGCCAATGGCAACTACAGTGTCAGAGGTGCAAGAAAGGGATGGGGAGCAGCTTGTTACTGATTACCCCCAAGCACTCTATACATAGCAATCCCTGCCAATGGCAACTACAGTGTCAGAGGAGCAAGAAGGGGATGGGGAACAGCTTGTTACTGATTACCCCCAAGCACACTATACATAGCAATCCCTGCCAATGGCAACTACAGTGTCAGAGGTGCAAGAAGGGGATGGGGAGCAGCTTGTTACTGATTACCCCCAAGCACTCTATACATAGCAATCCCTGCCAATGGCAACTACAGTGTCAGAGGTGCAAGGAGGGGATGGGGAACAGCTTGTTACTGATTACCACCAAGCACTCTATACATAGCAATCCCTGCCAATGGCAACTACAGTGTCAGAGGTGCAAGAAAGGGATGGAGAGCAGCTTGTTACTGATTACCCCCAAGCACTCTATACATAGCAATCCCTGCCAATGGCAACTACAGTGTCAGAGGTGCAAGAAAGGGATGGAGAGCAGCTTGTTACTGATTACCCCCAAGCACTCTATACATAGCAATCCCTGCCAATGGCAACTACAGTGTCAGAGGTGCAAGAAGGGGATGGGGAACAGCTTGTTACTGATTACCCCCAAGCACTCTATACATAGCAATCCCTGCCAATGGCAACTACAGTGTCAGAGGTACAAGAAGGGGATGGGGAGCAGCGTGTTACTGATTACCCCCAAGCACTCTATACATAGCAATCCCTGCCAATGGCAACTACAGTGTCAGAGGAGCAAGAAGGGGATGGGAAATAGCTTGTTACTGATTACCCCCAAGCACTCTATACATAGCAATCCCTGCCAATGGCAACTACAGTGTCAGAGGTGCAAGAAGGGGATGGGGAGCAGCTTGTTACTGATTACCCCCAAGCACTCTATACATAGCAATCCCTGCCAATGGCAACTACAGTGTCAGAGGTGCAAGAAGGGGATGGGGAGCAGCTTGTTACTGATTACCCCCAAGCACTCTATACATAGCAATCCCTGCCAATGGCAACTACAGTGTCAGAGGTACAAGAAGGGGATGGGAAATAGCTTGTTACTGATTACCCCCAAGCACTCTATACATAGCAATCCCTGCCAATGGCAACTACAGTGTCAGAGGTGCAAGAAGGGGATGGGGAGCAGCTTGTTACTGATTACCCCCAAGCACTCTATACATAGCAATCCCTGCCAATGGCAACTACAGTGTCAGAGGTGCAAGAAGGGGATGGGGAGCAGCTTGTTACTGATTACCCCCAAGCACTCTATACATAGCAATCCCTGCCAATGGCAACTACAGTGTCAGAGGTACAAGAAGGGGATGGGAAATAGCTTGTTACTGATTACCCCCAAGCACTCTATACATAGCAATCCCTGCCAATGGCAACTACAGTGTCAGAGGTGCAAGAAGGGGATGGGGAGCAGCTTGTTACTGATTACCCCCAAGCACTCTATACATAGCAATCCCTGCCAATGGCAACTACAGTGTCAGAGGTACAAGAAGGGGATGGGAAATAGCTTGTTACTGATTACCCCCAAGCACTCTATACATAGCAATCCCTGCCAATGGCAACTACAGTGTCAGAGGTGCAAGAAGGGGATGGGGAGCAGCTTGTTACTGATTACCCCCAAGCACTCTATACATAGCAATCCCTGCCAATGGCAACTACAGTGTCAGAGGTGCAAGAAGGGGATGGGGAGCAGCTTGTTACTGATTACCCCCAAGCACTCTATACATAGCAATCCCTGCAAAAGGCAACTACAGTGTCAGAGGTGCAAGAACGGGATGGGGAGCAGCTTGTTACTGATTACCCCCAAGCACTCTATACATAGCAATCCCTGCCAATGGCAACTACAGTGTCAGAGGTGCAAGAAGGGGATGGGGAGCAGCTTGTTACTGATTACCCCCAAGCACTCTATACATAGCAATCCCTGCCAATGGCAACTACAGTGTCAGAGGAGCAAGAAGGGGATGGGGAGCAGCTTGTTACTGATTACCCCCAAGCACTCTATACATAGCAATCCCAGCCAATGGCAACTACAGTGTCAGAGGAGCAAGAAGGGGATGGGGAGCAGCTTGTTACTGATTACCCCCAAGCACTCTATACATAGCAATCCCTGCCAATGGCAACTACAGTGTCAGAGGAGCAAGAAGGGGATGGGGAACAGCTTGTTACTGATTACCCCCAAGCACTCTATACATAGCAATCCCTGCCAATGGCAACTACAGTGTCAGAGGTGCAAGAAGGGGATGGGGAGCAGCTTGTTACTGATTACCCCCAAGCACTCTATACATAGCAATCCCAGCCAATGGCAACTACAGTGTCAGAGGAGCAAGAAGGGGATGGGGAGCAGCTTGTTACTGATTACCCCCAAGCACTCTATACATAGCAATCCCAGCCAATGGCAACTACAGTGTCAGAGGTGCAAGAAGGGGATGGGGAGCAGCTTGTTACTGATTACCCCCAAGCACTCTATACATAACAATCCCTGCCAATGGCAACTACAGTGTCAGAGGTGCAAGAAAGGGATGGGGAGCAGCTTGTTACTGATTACCCCCAAGCACTCTATACATAGCAATCCCTGCCAATGGCAACTACAGTGTCAGAGGAGCAAGAAGGGGATGGGGAGCAGCTTGTTACTGATTACCCCCCAAGCACTCTATACATAGCAATCCCTGCCAATGGCAACTACAGTGTCAGAGGTGCAAGAAGGGGGCGGGGAGCAGCTTGTTACTGATTATCCCCAAGCACTCTATACATAGCAATCCCTGCCAATGGCAACTACAGTGTCAGAGGTACAAGAAGGGGATGGGGAACAGCTTGTTACTGATTACCCCCAAGCACTCTATACATAGCAATCCCTGCCAATGGCAACTACAGTGTCAGAGGTGCAAGAAGGGGATGGGGAGCAGCTTGTTACTGATTACCCCCAAGCACTCTATACATAGCAATCCCTGCCAATGGCAACTACAGTGTCAGAGGTGCAAGAAGGGGATGGGGAACAGCTTGTTACTGATTACCCCCAAGCACTCTATACATAGCAATCCCTGCCAATGGCAACTACAGTGTCAGAGGTGCAAGAAGGGGGCGGGGAGCAGCTTGTTACTGATTACCCCCAAGCACTCTATACATAGCAATCCCTGCCAATGGCAACTACAGTGTCAGAGGTGCAAGAAGGGGATGGGGAGCAGCTTGTTACTGATTACCCCCAAGCACTCTATACATAGCAATCCCTGCCAATGGCAACTACAGTGTCAGAGGTACAAGAAGGGGATGGGGAGCAGCTTGTTACTGATTACCCCCAAGCACTCTATACATAGCAATCCCTGCCAATGGCAACTACAGTGTCAGAGGAGCAAGAAGGGGATGGGGAGCAGCTTGTTACTGATTACCCCCAAGCACTCTATACATAGCAATCCCTGCCAATGGCAACTACAGTGTCAGAGGTGCAAGAAGGGGATGGGGAACAGCTTGTTACTGATTACCCCCAAGCACTCTATACATAGCAATCCCTGCCAATGGCAACTACAGTGTCAGAGGTGCAAGAAGGGGATGGGAAATAGCTTGTTACTGATTACTACCATTCAAAGTATCTATAGAAGTGATTATTATGAGCACAGGACCAATAGAGAGCTAATACGGTGGTTGATGGAGGGCCCCATGGGGCCCCTCTGGCCCAAAGGCCCTGATGCGGTCGCAATCTCTGCAACCCCTATTGCTACACCCCTGCGCCCAACTGTCCCTTTTTCGGAGGGACTGGCGCTCTTGGGAAACAAATCCCCCGACCCTCTTTCGTTATGGTTTGTCCCTTTTTTCAGGACTGATGTACAGATCTGTGAAAATATATGTATTTCTGTACTGAAAATGTGTTTTGTCTTTTTTACACTAAACTTGAAACATTTCTTAATTTTTAATGTTAAAATGAAGGGAAAATGATGACAGAGAGGACCAGTGTGGTTTGAATGATAAAACTACATCGTTGGCTTCTTCATTCTGTGAGCTATGCTTGATGAGGGGTGTGGCTGGGGAGTGGTTAGGGGTGTGGCAGGGGTGTGTCTTAAAGTGTCCCGCTTTCTTATTTCAAAAAGTTGTGAGGTATGACAAGACACATGATTTTGTTTCCTCTCTTTGTTCCTGATAGTGACTCACGTATGCAGGCGTTGTTCTTCCGGCTGTACCCCGGCATACACTGGCAGGTCGGGCCCTGTAGTGACGGCGCACAGCGGCTGTTCTCTCCGCAGCTCAGAGCTTTGCAGGACAGGGATTCTGGAACCGAGACACACAAATAAATGACGTGGATCATAGACATTGGAGTGGACGGGGAGAGGGTGGGGATCCCTAGGATGAGGCTGTGGGGCAGCTGCCGGCCTCGTACTTACCCAGCTCACAGGCGGGGCCCATATAGCCCGCTTCACAAATACAGCTTCCGTCTCCAGATACCCCGCTCTTACACACTCCGTGCTTACAGCTGCACGCTGAAAGACAACGTCATAGTCACACATTGTATGTAAATAATACATGAACTATAGCAGCAGAAAATCACTGACTACACTACTGACTACACTGCAGACTACACTGCAGACTACAGACTACAGGCTACACTACAGACTACACTACAGACTACAGACTACACTACAGGCTACAGACTACACTACAGACTACACTGCAGACTGCAGACTACACTGCAGACTACAGACTACACTACAGACTACAGACTACACTACAGACTACACTACAGACTACAGACTACAGTACAGACTACACTACAGACTACAGTACAGACTACACTCCAGTGGCGGACACAGGCAGCAGTGGGCCCCTGTGCAAAATATCAATTGTGGGCCCCCCTGACCTGCGGCGCGCGAATCAAAAAATGGGTGCAGCTATAACCTGCGGCGCGCTAAGCGCGGCGCGGCAAAAAATGGGCGTGGATAGAACCTGCGGCGCATAGCGCCGCGGCAAAAAATGGGCGTGGCAATGACCGGATAAGGGCGGAGCTAACTGTAATTTAAAGTGATCCCGGGGTGAGTGTGATATGGAGGCTGCCATATTTATTTCCTTTTAAACAATACTAGTTGCCTGGCGGCCCTGCTGATCTATTTGGCTGCAGTAATAAACTGAATTACACCAGCAACAAGCATGCAGCTTAATCTTCTCAGTTCTGACAATATTGTCAGAAACCCCTGACCTGCTGCATGCTTGTTCAGGGTCTATGGTTGAAAGAATAAGAGGCAGAGGACCAGAACGGCAACCAGGCAACTGGTATTGCTTAAAAGGAGAGAAATATGGCAGCCTCAATATTATTCTCACCTCAGGTTCCCTTGAAAAGTGCAACGCAAAGACAGTGGGCCCAAGTTTTGGTGACCCTTTCCCCAGAAAATTCACATAATTGTGCAGGTTTTCTCAAGAAAATACACATAATGTGAGCAGATTTGCCCAGAAAATACATGCAATCATGTCGGCAGATATGCCCAGAAAATACGTGCAATCATGTCGGCAGATATGCCCAGAAAATACGTGCAATCATGTCGGCAGATATGCCCAGAAAATACGTGCAATCATGTCGGCAGATATGCCCAGAAAATACGTGCAATCATGTCGGCAGATATGCCCAGAAAATACGTGCAATCATGTCGGCAGATATGCCCAGAAAATACGTGCAATCATGTCGGCAGATATGCCCAGAAAATACGTGCAATCATGTCGGCAGATATGCCCAGAAAATACGTGCAATCATGTCGGCAGATATGCCCAGAAAATACGTGCAATCATGTCGGCAGATATGCCCAGAAAATACGTGCAATCATGTCGGCAGATATGCCCAGAAAATACGTGCAATCATGTCGGCAGATATGCCCAGAAAATACGTGCAATCATGTCGGCAGATATGCCCAGAAAATACGTGCAATCATGTCGGCAGATATGCCCAGAAAATACGTGCAATCATGTCGGCAGATATGCCCAGAAAATACGTGCAATCATGTCGGCAGATATGCCCAGAAAATACGTGCAATCATGTCGGCAGATATGCCCAGAAAATACGTGCAATCATGTCGGCAGATATGCCCAGAAAATACGTGCAATCATGTCGGCAGATATGCCCAGAAAATACCTGCAATCATGTCGGCAGATATGCCCAGAAAATACCTGCAATCATGTCGGCAGATATGCCCAGAAAATACGTGCAATCATGTCGGCAGATTTGCCCAGAAAACACATGCAATCATGTAGCAAATTTGCCCAGAACATACATGCAATCATGTGGCAGACCTGCCCAGAACATACACGCAATCATGTGGCAGATATGCCCAGAAAATACCTGCAATCATGTCGGCAGATATGCCCAGAAAATACCTGCAATCATGTCGGCAGATATGCCCAGAAAATACGTGCAATCATGTCGGCAGATTTGCCCAGAAAACACATGCAATCATGTAGCAAATTTGCCCAGAACATACATGCAATCATGTGGCAGACCTGCCCAGAACATACACGCAATCATGTGGCAGACCTGCCCAGAACATACACGCAATCATGTGGCAGACCTGCCCAGAACATACACCTGCTAAAATAAATAATAAAAAAAAAACATTTACTCACCTGCAGCAGCAGACCTCCTGTCCCAGCCTCCATCCGGCGCGCAGCTCCCATGGGTGGTTGGGTGGATAGGTAGCCTGGTGGGTAGGTAGGCAGCCGGGTGGGTAGGTAGGTAGCCCTTAGCCGGGTGGGTAAGTAGCCTGGTGGGTGGCTGGGTAGCTGGGTGGGTAGCCTGGTGGGTGGCTGGGTAGGCGGGTGGGTAGGTAGCCTGGTGGGTGGGTAGGTGGGTGGTTAGGTAGCTGGGTGGGTGGGTAGGTAGCCTGGTGGGTTGGTAGGTAGCCGGGTGGGTAGGTAGGTAGGTAGCCTGGTGGGTAGGTAGGTAGCCGGGTGGGTGTGTAGGTAGCCGGGTGGGTGGTTAGGTAGCCGGGTGGGTAGGTAGCCGGGTGGGTAGGTAGGTATCCGGGTGGGTAGGTAGCCGGGTGGGTGGGTAGGTAGCCGGGTGGGTAGGTAGCCAGGTAGATAGCCGGCAGGGTGGTTAGGTAGCCGGGTGGGTAGGTAGCCAGGTAGATAGCCGGCAGGGTGGTTAGGTAGCCGGGTGGGTAGCTAGGTAGCCGGGTGGGTAGGTAGCCGGGTGGGTAGGTAGATAGCCGGCAGGGTGGTTAGGTAGCCGGGTGGGTAGGTAGCCGGGTGGGTGGGTAGGTAGCCGGGTGGGTAGGTAGGTATCCGGGTGGGTAGGTAGCCGGGTGGGTGGGTAGGTAGCCGGGTGGGTGGGTAGGTAGCCGGGTGGGTAGGTAGCCAGCAGGGTGGGTAGGTAGCCGGGTGGGTAGGTAGCCAGGTAGATAGCCGGCAGGGTGGTTAGGTAGCCGGGTGGGTAGCTAGGTAGCCGGGTGGGTAGGTAGCCAGGTAGGTAGCCGGCAGGGTGGTTAGGTAGCCGGGTGGGTAGCTAGGTAGCCGGGTGGGTAGGTAGCCGGGTGGGTAGGTAGCCAGGTAGATAGCCGGCAGGGTGGTTAGGTAGCCGGGTGGTTAGCTAGGTAGCCGGGTGGGTAGGTAGCCAGGTAGATAGCCGGCAGGGTGGTCAGGTAGCCGGGTGGGTAGCTAGGTAGCCGGGTGGGTAGGTAGCCAGGTAGGTAGCCGGCAGGGTGGTTAGGTAGCCGGGTGGGTAGGTAGCCGGGTGGGTAGGTAGCCAGGTAGATAGCCGGCAGGGTGGTTAGGTAGCCGGGTGGGTAGCTAGGTAGCCGGGTGGTTAGGTAGCCGGGTGGGTAGCTAGGTAGCCGGGTGGTTAGGTAGCCGGGTGGGTAGGTAGCCAGGTAGATAGCCGGCAGGGTGGTTAGGTAGCCGGGTGGGTAGCTAGGTAGCCGGGTGGGTAGGTAGCCAGGTAGATAGCCGGCAGGGTGGTCAGGTAGCCGGGTGGGTAGCTAGGTAGCCGGGTGGGTAGGTAGCCAGGTAGGTAGCCGGCAGGGTGGTTAGGTAGCCGGGTGGGTAGCTAGGTAGCCGGGTGGGTGGGTAGGTAGCCTGGTTAGGTAGCCGGGTAGGTAGCCGGGTGGATGGTTAGGTAGCGGGGTAGGTAGCCGGGTGGGTGGGTAAGGTAGCCGGGTGGGTAGCTATCCGGGTGGGGGGCCCGACTCCTATCCTCCCTCACTCACCTCGGGGCCCCCCTCCCGGTATGCGCTGCAGCCGGCGGGAGAGCAGAAAATACAGGAAGTCTCCGGCCGGGGCTGCAGCAGACGCTAGAGGCAGCTGCTGCTTAGTTTCCGATATGTCTCCAAAGTTGGAGACCAAGCGGCAGCTGCCGCCCCGGCCGGAGACTTCTTGTATTTTCCGCTCTCCCGCCGCATGAGGGGGGGGGGGGGGCGAGGTGAGGGGGGAGGACAGAAGTTGGGCCCCCCAGGTTAAAAAAAAAAAAAAAAAAAAAAAAAAAAAAACCTGCAATACTTAATGGGCCCCTGAAGCAGCAGAACTGCCGTATGTCCGCCACTGAGACTACACTACAGACTACACTACAGACCACACTACAGACTACTTTACTGACTACACTACTGACTGCACTTCCACTACACTACAGACTACACTACACTGACTACACTACTGACTACCACAGACTACACTACTTACTACAGTACACACTCCGTGCTTACAGTCACACACTGAAAGACAACGTCATAGCCACACATTTATATATGTCTCTGCTGGTTCCAGGGCTATGTCAAAACTGCTCCTTACTACATTTATATATGCTGGTTCCAGGGTTATGTCACACCTGCTCCTTACTACATTTATATATGCTGGTTCCAGGGTTATGTCACACCTGCTCCTTACTACATTTATATATGCTGGTTCCAGGGTTATGTCACACCTGCTCCTTACTACATTTATATATGCTGGTTCCAGGGTTATGTCACACCTGCTCCTTACTACATTTATATATGCTGGTTCCAGGGTTATGTCACACCTGCTCCTTACTACATTTATATATGCTGGTTCCAGAGTTATGTCACACATGCTCCTTACTACATTTATACTGTATATGCTGGTTCCAGGGTTATGTCACACCTGCTCCTTACTACATTTATATATGCTGGTTCCGGGGTTATGTCACACCTGCTCCTTACTACATTTATATATGCTGGTTCCAGGGTTATGTCACACCTGCTCCTTGTTACATTTATATCACACACTCTTGTCAGTGATTTTCTTTCTTACCAGAAGTACAACTTGCTCCATAGAGAGACGGATCAGAACATTCCCCGCAAGCAAAGCCAGCAAAGCCCTCCTGCAAATCAAACAGTACAAAGGCTGTCATTATTATTCCGGACAACTCCTAACTCCCGTTACATCTTCACTTATCTCTGCACAAGGTACAAATGTCTGACATTTGTTACCTTATATATGTTACACATACAAAGCTGTCCGCTGCATAAAATATACTCTACTGCTTTTATAGATTGTATATTTTTGTTGTTAGGTGTTGTATAAGCTGTTGTAAGAGGTTTAAAGCACCAAAAACAATTTGTTTATCTTTTATGTCCAAATCCAGAGCTGTCTGAAAGTAAACCATTTTTCCACAAGTACGAGTGTGTATATGGAGGGGACTACACATCTGAGAAGGTACATAATAGTCTTCCATGTCCAATGCTTAACCACTTCCCCTTCCACCGCGCGAGTAACTACATCCCTGAAAAATGCCACAACTCTGTGCAGGTACGTTGCTACTACATCCCTCCCCGCTGCGCGTTCCCGCTCCCCCAACACCCCGCCCCCCGCACTCGTTACTACCGATCGGTAGTCGCTAGAATGATCAATGGATGGGAAAGCAGTTACCATTCATTGATCTAAGTCCCTGTGTGAATGACCACAGCCATCTATTAGACGGCTCCACCAGTCACAAAACCCATCAACGCATCACTTCCTCTATGCATGCTAATACTACACATGAGAAAGTGAACAGCTACATTTTTTTTAAAGGATATGTTTTTACCTTATTTTTACATGTGAAATTAACCCCTGACCTCCCACATTCCCCATTAGCTACCAAAATTGTTTTTATTAAAATAAAAGATAAAAAAATGTACAAATAAAAAAAATATACATAAATAGTTACCTTCGGGACTGACCTTTTTTAATATGTTTGTAAAGAGAGTATATTACAGTTACTTTATAAATTACTAGTGACCTAAGCCCGTTTAAAAATAGGCTCTAGGTCTGTTGCCGCACGTGCACCCGCCCGCCGCACAAGCGCCTGCCCTCTCGGCCGGCCGGCCCGCCTCCTGTCCCAGCGGCTGTGTCAGTGCAGGACATGCACAGTAGCACAAAAGCACTGACACATGGACATGGGATGCAGGGGCACTTGTAGTTTATTACGTAGGATAGGCTTATAATTAGGGATGGGCGCAAAACTGAAAAAATGCACATTTATTTCCATATAAAATATTGGCGCCATACTTTGTACTAGGGAAATATTTTAAACGTTGCAATATCCGGGACAAATTGCCAAATAAAATGTGTCAGTTTTAATAATGTATTTAGAACTATAATGACCGAAAACTGAAAAAAAATAAATTTTTCCATTTTTTTTTCTGATTATTCCCGTTAAAACGCAGTTAGAATAAAATAATTCTTAGCCAAAAGTACCTTCCAAAAAAAAGCCTAATTAGTGACGAAAAAAACAAGATATCGATTTTCGTTGTGATAAGTAGTAATAATGTTTTAGGCAAATGAATGGAAGGAGCGCTGACAGGTGAAAATTGATGTTTTTTTAAGGGGAAAAACCCTTTGAAGTGAAGTGGGTAAAGCAAACCTGAAGTAAAAATAAAAACTGATTTGTATGTGTAGTACAGCTAAGAAATAGAACAGTGGCAGCAGTAATATGAGTCTAATATTGTTTCTAGTGCAGGAAGAGCTATTCTACCAAACTGGGTTGAATAATGAACAGTGAGAGGCGTCTTGAGATAAGGTTTTACTGCAGGAGAGTTCAAAGGGTTATTATTTCTGCTTTGTTTTATAGCTTAAAAGACAGGGTGTGGTTTTAAAACTGCAACTGCAACAGCATGATGCAACGTTTTAAAAAAAGCTACACAACTGAAAATAAAAATATGAGACTCCTTTCTTTGCTACTAATGTTCTATTCATTATACATACTACACAGGTTTATTTTCACTTCAGATTTGCTTTAAAGTGGATCCGAGATAAACTTTTACTAATTGCATAATTGTGATCCTTTCATATAGTTTATAGGGCATTCCTTAAGCCAAATACTTTTTTTGTTTTTTTTTAATACTCTAATTCCCTATAAACTAAACAAGCCTCGCCCACAGCTTCTCCAGAGAGCCTTGGCACTGTAGCAAAGGCTTATGGGAGCTCAGTCTGGGCAGGAGGGGGAGGTGTTACTAGCCAGAGATTTCAGAGGCAGAGGGGAGGAGGAGAAGGGACTGAATTTACACACAGGCAAGCTGATAGCATCTCCAGCCCTCAGCCTGTGACAATGTGACAAACAGAACATGGCTGCCCTCATTGTATCACAGCAATAAATAATCATGAACTGTTGAAGCTGTTTGCAGATAGATATGCTGTGTAAACAATCTAAACTTTAGATAAGATATATAGACAAGTTACTGGTTATAGTTAGTTTTTCATCTCGGATCCGCTTTATCTCTGGATGGGTGACACTGACAGGACTCCCAGTGGTATACTGGTGTTGGCAGCATTACGCAAAGACTTTTAGGGCTCGTTCACACAAAGGGTGTTTTTGCCCCTTTTCAAGCGCCGCCGATTTTGAACATTGCCCCAAAAAGCGCTTGTGCAATGATTCCCTATGAGAGAGTTCACATCTGAGCGGTTCGATTCCGCTCTGCTCAGCAAAGCGCTGCCTGGACCATTTTTGGGGCGATTTGCCTCAGTGGAAGGTTTAGGGAAATCACAAAACGCTTGAAAAAACGCTTTGTATAGCAATCTCCCCAGCGCTTTATTGAATAAATACATTATCTTTATTATTTTCTGGGTGAAAGAGTTCCCTTCCTGACTTGTGCCAGGAAGTGAAAAAACATCACTCTGCAAAAGCGCTTTATACAAAATCACAGCGTGCAGGTAAGCACCGGGAGGGTTTTAGATGTAGACAAAGCCTTATTGAGGAAAAAGATGAATGTTTTGCAGGTATGGTGTGACTGGCACAAATATAGCATGGATTATAAAATCAGGCAATCTACAGATCACAGCGCTGCTTACATCACAGACGCAGGTCCCGTTCCCAGTCAGTCCATCCTGGCACACTCCATGGCCACCGCAGGGCTGCTTAGCTCCTCCAGGGCATTCTGGGAGAAAAGGAAATATCTTTAAGTAAAAAAACAAAATTAACAAAACCCAGGCCTTACTCTTGACTTGCCATATAGGTCTGGTTCACACTATCAGCGCTTTTCTAAGCAACCATTTATAAAACTCTTGCCATTGTAATGTTATCTGTGTGTTCTCACTTGTACAATGTGATTTAAAAAATAATTAGCAAGAGTTTTTCAAATCACCAGTGCTTAGAAAAGCGCTGCTAGTGGGAACGAGCCTATATGAGGGTCAGAGATTTCCAAGCCCTGTTATTATACACAACAATTGCTATCACAACTCTCTCCTACACTTTACGCTCAATGTAAAATAGATGAGAGTCTGATAACCGATATTTCCATAGACTTCTCTTCACCAGTCGTTAGGTACGAAATAGCCCCCAGGGTTTGTTAATATTTAACACCCCCCTGAAATGGGATACGGAAGCTGCCATATTTATTTCCTTTTAAACAATACCATTTGCCTGGCAGCCCTGCTGATCTGTCTGGCTGCAGTAGTGTCTGAATCACACACGTGAAACAAGCATGCAGCTTATCCTGTCACACTTCAGTCAGAGCACCTGATCTGCATGGGCAGCATGGTGGTGCAGTGGTTAGCACTATTTGCACAGACTTAGTATGTTCTCCCTGTCTCTTCCGATTCCTCCCGCATCCCAAAAACATACAGATAATTTCATTGGCTTTCCCCTAGATTGACCCTAGACTATGATACATACACTACACGATGCATACATAGACATAGGACTATGGTAGGGATTAGACTGTGAGCCCCTCTGAGGGACAATTAGTGACAAGACAATATACTCTGTACAGTGCTGCTGAAGATGTTGGTGCTATACAGTATAAATACTAAATAAGATTAATAATAATGCTTGTTCAGGGGCTATGGCTAAAAGTATTAGAGGCAGAGGATCTGCAGGACAGCCAGGCAACTAGTCTTGTTTAAACGTAAATAAACATGTCAGCCTCCACTTACCTCACAGTTTAGATGGCCTTTAAAGGGAACCTGAAGTGAGTAAAATTATGTGAAATAAACACATGACGTAGCTGCAAATGAATATTACATACTAACCTCACCGTCGGTTCCTCTCAGAAACTCACCATTTTCTTCTTACAGTGATCCCTTCCAGTTCTGACAAGATTGTGTCAGAACTGAAATATACCAGTTGCTGTCAGTTATATATCAGCAGCTGTCAGTTACAACTGAATGTGCAAGGTAATGTCCATGTTTCCCTATGGCTCAAGTGGGTGATATTACAGTTTAATAGTGTGCTGACCAGAAAGCTGTTATGGGTAATGCCCATTTTCAAAATGGAGGACGGAAAATTCCCTTAATCACAGTGAACAAACAGGACACGGGAGAGGAGAACGAGATTGAGAAATAGACTACAAGGGAGGTAAGTATGACCAGCATATGGTGATTTTGACTTTTTATTTTCAGTTCAGGTTCTCTTTAAATATAACAGTTTTCATACTCTTTTGATCTCATTCTTGAGGATATAATTTACTGCCAATATTTCAGTTAAAGTTAATTATAAACTTTTTTAAATAAAAGAAGATTTTAAAAGAGAAGGAAATAACAAATTGCATCTACAATATGGAATTGAGTGTGACGAGATGGAAGCCACCAAAAGGAATGATTACTGACAGATATGTTAATTGGCTTCCCCCAGGTTTGGCCCTTAATCCTGGTACACACCACGAGATTTCCTGACAGATCAACGGGTCAAAGCTTTCGATGTATTTTCTGAATAGTTTTGTGCAGTAGTGATTGATCAGAATCTGATTGGACCTGTTGGAATGTATTGATTCAACATATCGATCTGACGGAAAATTGCATGGTGTGTACCAGCCTTTAGACTGTGATAGAGACATATGACTATAACACGGATTAGCTTGTGAGCTCCTGTGAGGACAGTCAGTGACATGACTATGTACTCTGTATAGTGCTGCAGGAGATGTCACTGCTATATAAATACATCATAATAATATGGTAGGACATTAGACTATGACTATGGTAGGATTAGAGTGTGAGCTCCTCTGAGGACAGTCAGTGACATGGCTATGTACTCTGTAATGTGCTGCAGGAGATGTCAGTGCTATATAAATACATAATAATAATATGGTAGGGCATTAGGCTATGACTATGGTAGGATTAGAGTGTGAGCTCCTCTGAGGACAGTCAGTGACATGGCTATGTACTCTGTAATGTGCTGCAGGAGATGTCAGTGCTATATAAATACATAATAATAATATGGTAGGGCATTAGGCTATGACTATGGTAGGATTAGAGTGTGAGCTCCTCTGAGGACAGTCAGTGACATGACTATGTACTCTGTATAGTGCTGCAGGAGATGTCACTGCTATATAAATACATCATAATAATATGGTAGGACATTAGACTATGACTATGGTAGGATTAGAGTGTGAGCTCCTCTGAGGACAGTCAGTGACATGGCTATGTACTCTGTAATGTGCTGCAGGAGATGTCAGTGCTATATAAATACATAATAATAATATGGTAGGGCATTAGGCTATGACTATGGTAGGATTAGAGTGTGAGCTCCTCTGAGGACAGTCAGTGACATGACTATGTACTCTGTAATGTGCTGCAGGAGATGTCAGTGCTATATAAATACATCATAATAATATGGTAGGACATTAGACTATGACTATGGTAGGATTAGATTGTGAGCTCCTCTGAGGACAGTCAGTGACATGACTATGTACTCTGTAAAGTGCTGCAGAAGATGTCAGTGCTATATAAATACATAATAATAATATGGTAGGACATTAAGCTATGACTATGGTAGGATTAGATTGTGAGCTCCTCTGAGGACAGGCAGTGACATGACTATGTACTCTGTAATGTGCTGCAGAAATTGTCAGAGCTATATAAAGGCCTCTGCCATTACCCGTGTAAGAATGGCAGCAGCTTCAATATTCCCCTTGAAAATCAATGAGGGAATTTTGATTGGCTCTTGTAGGCTCCACCTACTTTTCCGAATATTAATCCTAGTCACCCAGTGACCAACTGTGGGAAGTTTGAGAACCCTGCCATTAACAGTGTAAGAATAGCTGCAGTTTATATTTTCCCATGTAAAAAGTTAGTTGTTTTTTGCTCTGCCCACTATTTCTAACCTTGACATACAGTCACTCAATGACCAAGTTTATGAGCTGTGGGGTCTTTGGCATCAATAAGTTGCATTTTACCATTGAAATTAAACAAATCTGACTGGCTGTTTTGGCCCGCTCCCTTCAGAATTTAAACCCCAGTCTCCCAGTGACTGACTGTGCCAGATTTGATGCCTCTGCCATTAAGAGTGTATGAATGGCAGCAATGTAAATATTCCCCTTGAAAAACAAAAGGTGAATTTTGATTGGCTACTGTAGGCTCCACCCACTTTCCTGAATATTAGTCCCAGTCACCCAGTGGGCCACTGTGTCACGTTTGAGAACCCTGCCAATAACAGAATGGCTGAAATCAATCTAACAAATCTGATTGGCTGTTTGTGGCTCCACCCCCTTTAGTGAATTTGGACCCCAGTCACCCAATGACTGACTGTATCAGGTTTGAGGCCTCTGCCACTAACAGTGTAAGAATGGTAGCGATGTAAACAGAGCCAGGACAAGGTTCTCCAGCACCCAAGGCTGAGACACCAAAGTGCGCCCCTCCATCCCTCCCACCTCAGCTGTCACACACTGATTGCTATAAAGCTGGCCACTAACGGTCCAATTTCTAGCGAAAAATCGTTCGGGCGATCAGAAATTCTGATCGGACGAAAAATCGTTCACTACACCATCAACTAACCAATCATTGCTTCCTATCTATCACGACCACCAATATCACGACCACCAAGAAAATCCAAATTTTCGTTCGACGAAAATTTATTCGATTTTTCTCACTCGTTCATAATCGGTTGTGTCCACCAATGGAAATTATTTACAACCAATCCGATCAGAATTTCTGATCGCTCAAATGATTTTTTGCTAGAAATTGTCCAATTTCTAGTCGAAAAATCGTTCGAGCGATCAGAAATTCTGATCGGACGAAAAATCGTTCACTACACCATCAACTAACCAATCTTTACTTCCTATCTATTACGACCACCAAGAAAATCCAAATTTTCGTTCGACGAAAATTCATTCGGGCGACATTTTTTTCACTCGTTCATAATCGATTGTGTCCACCAATGGAGATTATTTCAACCAATCCGATCAGAATTTCTGATCGCTCGAACGATTTTTCGCTAGAAATTGGACCGTTAGTGGCCAGCTTAAGACTAAGAGGTGCCCCAGGGCCCCCAACCCCCACAACACCTTAATCTCTAGTTATCTGGCTTGCAGTCACTGCCATGTATCCCCATTTTGTATTTGTCTTTGCTTCAAACACAATATGGGAATGATAGCTGAGTGAGTTGTGCGCTCCCTCCTACACTGCGCCCTGAGGCTGGAGCCTCTCTCACCCCTGCCTCGCCCTGCGTACCCTCCTACACAGCGCCCTGAGGCTAGAGCCTCTCTCGCCTCTGCCTCGGCCCGGCTCTGAATGTAAATATTCCCCTTGAAAATCAATAGGTAACTTTTGATTGGCTCTTGTAGGCTCCACCTACATTTCTGAATATTATTTCCAGTCACCCAGTGGCCATTTGTGTCAAGTTTGGGAACCCTGCCATGTAAAAAATTAAGTTGTCGGCGCTACCCACTTTTTCTAACCTTGACATACTCAGTTATCAAGTTTATCAGCTTTGGGGTACTTGGTATCAATACTTTGTATATTCCCATTGAAAAATAAACAAATCTGATTGGCTGTTTGTGGCTCTGCCCCTTTCTGAATTTGAATCGTAGTCACCCAGTGACCAACTGTACCAGGTTTGAGGCATCTGCTATTAACAGTATAAGAATGGTAGCAGCTTAAATATTCCCTTTGAAAATCAAAAGGTGAATTTTTATTGGCTGTTGTAGGCTTCACCCATCTTCAAAAATCTTAATCTCATACACCCAGTGACCAACTGTGCAAAGTTTGGGAGCCCTGCCATTAACAGTGTAAGAATGGTTGCAGTTTATATTTTCCCAGTAAAATTTGTTTTTGGCTCCGCCCACTTTTTGTAAACTAAACACACAGTCACTCAATGACCAAGTTTGTGAGCTTTCAGGTTCCTGGCATCAAAAATGTGTGAATGGAAGCAGTTTATCCACCAAGGAAATGTGATTTGGTGTTTGTGGCCCCGCCCCTTTAGTGAATTTGGACCCCAGTTACCCAATGACCGACTGTAGCAAGTTTGAAGCCTCTGCCATTAACAGTGTAAGAATGGCAGCAGTTTAAATATTCCCCTTGAAAATAAATAGGTGAATTTTGATTGGCTGTTGTAGGCTCCACCCACTTTCCTGCATATTAACCACTTTACCCCCACGCGTACAAATTTCTCCGTCCCTATTTCCATCCTTTAACCCCCAGGGACGGAGAAATCCGTACTTTCCGCGCTCCCGCCGCTGCCCGCACTCCCGCTCGCTCTAGCGCGCACTCCCGTGGATAAACAACGGAGATCAATGAACGAGAAAATCCATTCCTGTTCGTTGATCTAAGCCCCGCAATGATCCACTGCTTATCCGCTAAGCAGCGCGATCATTGTGGAAAAAAAAAACTTTCTCAGCCTCCTAGTACTTCCTGCAAGCGTCCGGAAGGACGCTTGCAGGTCGCATTAAACAAAAAGTTACTGTTGCCATCTTGTGGCCAAATAGTAAAACTACACCCTAAAGCATTTTTTTACATACAAATAAATTAGTTTTACACTAAAAATGAACTCCTTACCTCCCACACTCCCCAATTTTTTTTATTTTTTTTTTGTAATTAAAAATAAAATTACAATTAAAAAAAATACATAAATAGTTACCTTAGGGACTAAACTTTTTAAATAATTATGTCAAGAGGGTATAACACTGTTACTTTATATACTATGGGCTTGTAATTAGGGATGGACGCAAAACTGAAAAAAATGCACCTTTATTTCCAATAAAATATTGGCGCCAAACATTGTGATAGGGACATAATTTAAACGGTTTTATAACTGGGACAAATGGGCAAATACATTTCATGGGTTTTAATTACAGTAGCATGCATTATTTGAAAACTATAAAGGCCGAAAACTGAAAAATAATAAATTTTTCCCCACATTTTTTCCTATTTTCCCATTAAAACACATTTAGAATAAAATAATTCTTGGCATAATGTCCCACCTAAAGAAAGCCTAATTGGTGGCGAAAAAAAACAAGATGTAGTTCATTTCATTGTGATAAGTAATGATAAAGTTATAGATGAATGAATGGAAGGAGCGCTGAAAGGTGAAAATTGCTCTGGTGTTCAAGGGGTAAAACCCCTCAGTGGTGAAGTGGTTAATCCCAGTGACCAAGTGTGGCAAGTTTGAAAAAAAAAACACACATATATATATATATATATATATATATAGATAGATAGATAGATAGATAGATAGATAGATAGATAGATAGATAGATAGATAGATAGATAGATAGATAGATAAAATAGGTAATTAGCCTTTATTCTACTATGTATTGTAAAATATACATGGGGTTAAAAACAACTAATGTACGTCCTAAACAAATGTAAAGTATTATGAGTAAAGGACAGATGTCATAATATACAAACAATGTGTGAAATCATACCTGAGCAATCTGTCCCCCAGAATCCTTTGCAGCACACAGGTTGTGTCACGGTGGTCTGACATAAATGACTGCAGCCCTGCAGCGACAGGACAACTCCGCCCAGATCCACAGTGTACCTGTATAACCAAACCACACATCCTATAAGCTGGTCATTAACGACACGATTTCTCCACGTGGAGAGTAACGAAGGACAGATATGAAGAGTGACAGAGGACATGAAGAGTGGCAGAGGATAGACATGGAGAGTGACAGAGGATAGACATGAAGAGTGGCAGAGGATAGGCATGGAGAGTGACAGAGGATAGACATGGAGAGTGACAGAGGACAGACATGGAGAGTGACAGAGGGCAGACATGGAGAGTGACAGAGGGCAGACATGGAGAGTGACAGAGGGCAGACATGGAGAGTGACAAGGACAGACATGGAGAGTGACAGAGGATAGACATGGAGAGTGACAGAGGACAGACATGCAGAGTGACAGAGGACAGACATGGAGAGTCACAGAGGACAGACGTGGGGAATGACAGAGGATAGACGTGGAGAGTGACAGAGGATAGACGTGGAGAGTGACAGAGGATAGACGTGGAGAGTGACAGAGGATAGGCATGGAGAGTGACAGAGGGCAGACATGGAGAGTGACAGAGGGCAGACATGGAGAGTGACAGAGGGCAGACATGGAGAGTGACAGAGGGCAGACATGGAGAGTGACAGAGGACAGACGGAGAGTGACAGAGGATAGACATGGAGAGTGACAGAGGACAGACATGCAGAGTGACAGAGGACAGACATGGAGAGTCACAGAGGACAGACATGGAGAGTCACAGAGGACAGACATGGGGAATGACAGAGGATAGACATGAAGAGTGGCAGAGGACAGACATGGAGAGTGACAGAGGACAGACATGGAGAGTGACAGAGGACAGACATGGAGAGTGACAGAGGGCAGACATGGAGAGTGACAGAGGGCAGACATGGAGAGTGACAGAGGACAGACATGGAGAGTGACAGAGGACAGACGGAGAGTGACAGAGGATAGACATGGAGAGTGACAGAGGACAGACATGCAGAGTGACAGAGGACAGACATGGAGAGTCACAGAGGATAGACGTGGATAGTGACAGAGGATAGACGTGAAGAGTGACAGAGGATAGACATGAAGAGTGGCAGAGGATAGACGTGGATAGTGACAGAGGATAGACGTGAAGAGTGACAGAGGATAGACATGAAGAGTGGCAGAGGATAGGCATGGAGAGTGACAGAGGACATACATGCAGAGTGACAGAGGACAGACATGGAGAGTGACAGAGGACAGACATGGAGAGTCACAGAGGACAGACATGGGGAATGACAGAGGATAGACATGGAGAGTGACAGAGGATAGACGTGGAGAGTGACAGAGGACAGACATGCAGAGTGACAGAGGACAGACATGGAGAGTGACAGAGGACAGACATGGGGAATGACAGAGGATAGACGTGGAGAGTGACAGAGGATAGATGTGGAGAGGGACAGAGGATAGACATGGAGAGTGACAGAGGATAGACATGGAGAGTGACAGAGGATAGACATGGAGAGTGACAGAGGACAGACATGGAGAGTGACAGAGGGCAGACATGGAGAGTGACAGAGGGCAGACATGGAGAGTGACAGAGGGCAGACATGGAGAGTGACAGAGGGCAGACATGGAGAGTGACAGAGGGCAGACATGGAGAGTGACAGAGGACAGACATGGAGAGTGACAGAGGACAGACGGAGAGTGACAGAGGATAGACATGGAGAGTGACAGAGGACAGACATGCAGAGTGACAGAGGACAGACATGGAGAGTCACAGAGGACAGACATGGGGAATGACAGAGGATAGACATGGAGAGTGACAGAGGATAGACGTGGAGAGTGACAGAGGATAGACGTGAAGAGTGACAGAGGATAGACATGAAGAGTGACAAAGGACAGACATGGAGAGTGACAGAGGACAGACATGGGGAATGACAGAGGATAGACGTGGAGAGTGACAGAGGATAGATGTGGAGAGGGACAGAGGATAGACATGGAGAGTGACAGAGGATAGACATGCACAGTAACAGAGGATAGACATGCACAGTAACAGAGGATAGACATGCACAGTAACAGAGGATAGACAATGCACAGTAACAGAGGATAGACATGCACAGTAACAGAGGATAGACATGCACAGTAACAGAGGATAGACATGCACAGTAACAGAGGATAGACATGGAGAGTGACAGAGGATAGACATGGAGAGTGACAGAGGACAGACGTGGAGAGTGACAGAGGATAGACATGGAGAGTGACAGAGGATAGACATGGAGAGTGATGGAGGATATACATGGAGAGTGACAGAGGACAGGCATGCGCAGTAACAGAGGATAGACATGGAGAGTGACAGAGGATAGACATGGAGAGTGACAGAGGATAGACATGGAGAGTGACGGAGGACAGACATGCGCAGTAACAGAGGATAGACATGGAGAGTGACAGAGGATAGACATGGAGAGTGACAGAGGATAGACATGGAGAGTGACAGAGGATAGACATGGAGAGTGACAGAGGACAGACATGCGCAGTAACAGAGGACAGACATGGAGAGTGACAGAGGACAGACATGCGCAGTAACAGAGGATAGACATGGAGAGTGACAGAGGATAGACATGGAGAGTGACAGAGGATAGACATGGAGAGTGACAGAGGACAGACATGCGCAGTAACAGAGGACAGACATGGAGAGTGACAGAGGACAGACATGCGCAGTAACAGAGGACAGACATGGAGAGTGACAGAGGACAGACATGCGCAGTAACAGAGGACAGACATGGAGAGTGACAGAGGATAACCATCTGTAATAGGTCAGGTTACCTGCACCCTTCGTTGCCCGATCCGGCAGTAAATCTCGTGGAGCCCTTTGGGCAGATATATTTCAGCGCCGCTGCACACGACATACACTCAGACTCCGCCCTCACCGCCTTCTTCACATCACAACGCTTGGGCTGCAGTGATAATAGAGAAAGCGTATAAAATTACCATATTAATGATGAAAATAGCAGAGTTCCCAACTAACAAGCAAAACACTCAGTATTCAGACAGCGCTCTCTATGTATGTAATATGATGACAAGGGTGGAGATAGAGCATTTCTGGGGTGTGTGCAGCATGATTGGTGAAGCAGTGGTGGATTACATAGTAGTGACCCATATCACTATACATTACATTATTGTAGCATGATTGGTGGATGGTATCATCCCCAAACACTCAGTTTACTAGTTGTGAGGATTAGCATGTCTTGCCAATTTCTGCCTGCTGGTGGCAGTATTAAAGGATACCCGAAGTGACATGTGACATGATGAGATAGACATGGGTATGTACAGTGCCTAGCACACAAATAACTATGCTGTGTTCATTTTTTCTTTCACTGCCTGAAAGAGTTAAATATCAGGTATGTAAGTGGCTGACTCAGACAGGAAGTGACTACAGTGTGACCCTCACTGATAAGAAATTCCAACTATAAAACACTTTCCTAGCAGAAAATGGCTTCTGAGAGCAGGGAAGAGATAAAAAGGGGTCAATAGTTCATAGAATTTAGCTCTGGCATACTTCAATAAAACAGTAAAAACTTAAAAAGTAGATTTAAACATAAAATAAAACTGTGAAATATCTTAAAGAGTCATTTTTAGGAGAAGGAAGATAGATACAATTGTTTATTTCATTCGTTTATTTTCGCCTCAGGTGTCCTTTAACTCAGGTTACCCTCGACTTCAGCTGTCCACCAGCAGGGGGCTCTATGCTGTATGGAGACATTTCTGGTCTTGCCTTTCTGCAGGTGGTGTATTGAGCTGACCTCCCTGGACATTTTCAGAGCTCTTGCAGGACTCTTGAATAGAGGCCACACCTGCTGCTTGATGAGGCCAGAGAGCCAGTGCAATACACCTTATTATATCAATACAAAGGTGTATGTCTTTACGGTGTCCTGGGGTCAATCACAGAAACCAGTCCCGTTAGCCATCAACTCCAACGCAAGCACCAATCAAAGAGTTCACGGTTGTCAGAAGAAGTAACTCTCAGGAGAGACATAAACATATACGCATAATAGTGCAGTATCTTCTTATCTATATGCACCTTCCCCAATATTCATGCAGCATCATTGCCTTAGGGCAGGGGTAGGGAACCTGTGGCTGGGGAGCCAGATGTAGCTCTTTTGATGGCTACATATGGCTCACATACAAATCAGTAGCAGCACAGCTTAGTGTGGCAGCACAAGTAACATTTTCAAAGAAGGCACGCTACTGCTGTAGCACTACTAACTTACCCCAAAACGAACAGCAGCTCCAATTGTCCCACTCTGGACCCTGTCAGGTCCAGTCACTTTGTAGGACAAGATCCCTGCACTTTGATTGGCCCAATATGCTGCCTGTCAGGGTCAGGGATCTTGTCCTACAAAGTGAATCAACCCCCAAGTCAGCTAGCTAATTGTACAAGCTGTTAGTCGGTATTTCTCCTGTCTGGCTCTCGGGGAAATTGCTGATGTTGCTGAAACCCAAGAGAAGCTGAAGACGTGCCTGACACTTACGCTGCCTGGCGGATTACCTGTAGACACATCACCATGGCAACAGGGACGTGAGCCCCACTGTCTCAGTTCAAAGCATATTGTATAGTTCTCACGGAATTACATTTTAAAGTATGTGGTGTTTATGGCTCTCTCAGCCAAAAAGGTTCCTGACCCCTGCCTTAGGCGAAACACCAACATATTACATATGTAATGCGCTCACCAGATTGTTATACTGCTCAGTCACAAACAGCTAAAGTGCATAGGTACTCCAATACATACAGTAGATCAGCTCAGGACTCCCTTCAGCTTCCAGTACAGAAAAGGGCAATAATACATAGTGCAGTAGTCTGTAAACTGGTTGTTCCATTCACCGCCTCGTGTTCTATACACTGCAATCCGCACCTCCTATTGGTGGGTTTTATGCCTGTGTATCCAACATGCACCAAGTGTTCCGCTGTTCCGCATGCATCTCCCAGTGTGAACCAACACCGCTGTCACACGAATACGCTCACCAGATTCAAATGCTGCTTATTTCACAAACAGCAACAAGAGCATTTAAGGGATACCACAACTGACATGTGACATGATGAGATAGACATGTGTATGTACAGTGCCTAGCACACAAATAACTAGGCTGTGTTCCTTTTTTTCTTTCTCTGCCTGAAAGAGGTAAATATCAGGTATGTAAGTGGCTGACTCAGCCCTGACTCAGACAGGAAGTGACTACAGTGTGACCCTCACTGATAAGAATTTCCCCCTTTTTTTTATCTCTTTCTTGCTCTCAGAAGCCATTTTCTTCTAGGAAAGTGTTTTATAGTTGGAATTTCTTATCAGTGAGGGTCACACTGTAGTCACTTCCTGTCTGAGTCAGGACTGAGTCAGCCACTTACATACCTGATATTTACCTCTTTCAGGCAGAGAAAGAAAAAAAGGAACACAGCATAGTTATTTGTGTGCTAGGCACTGTATATACCCATGTCTATCTCATTATGCCACATGTCAGTTGTGGTATCCTTTAAACGTTATCTTGCTTTGCTTTATCTTCCTTCCCAGTTGTCACAGTAGACTTGGCATCAATCCTCCTTAAAGGAGAACTGTAGTGAGAATATGGAGGCTGCCATATTTAATTCCTTGTAAGCAATACCAGTTGCCTGGCTGTCCTGCTGAGCTATTTGGCTGAAGTATTGTCTGAATCACACCAGAAACAAACATGCAGCTAATCTTGTCATAACTTGTCAAAATTGTCATCTGATCTGCTGCATGCTTGTTCAGGGGCTATGGCTAATAGTATTAGAGGCAGAGGATCAGCAGGGCTGCCAGGCAACTGGTATTGCTTAAATAGAAATAAATATGGCAGCCTCCATATACCTCTATCTACAGTTCTCCTTTAAAAACTAAATAAACGCTCCCATTGCACAATACAAAAATCTGACAGAAGTGACAGGTTTTGGACTAGTCCATCTCTTTATAGGGGATTCTCAGGGATTAATTTATTTTCAAAAGCACTTAGTGAATGGCAGTTGCTCTGTCCAACTGCCAAAAAACTGTGTAGCGAGCAGGGAAGCTGGCCAGCATCATTGCTTAAATACTTTTTCGGGAATATCTTTATAAAAGATAAAAGCCATGCTGAGAATCCCCCATAAAGAGATGGACTAGTCCAAAACCTGTCACTTCTGTCAAATTTCTACTTCCTACTGTAAGTGACAGCATTATAGGAGAAAAGTAATTTATGGCTCATTTTACTCTGGAAAAAATGTACTTCTTATTTGTATATGTTTGCACATATTTTAAATTTTACAGTTTTTCGCTGTAGAGCCTCTTTAACCTCCTTGCCGGTTATCCCGAGCTCAGCTCGGGGTAACCTGCGCAGGAGCATTTCTCAGGCCCCGCTGGGCCGATTTTCACAATTTTTTTTAATGCCTGCAGCTAGCACTTTGCTAGCTGCATGCATATCCCGATCGCTGCCGCCGATTCGCCACTACCCCGCCACCCCCCCCTCCAGACCCCTTGCACAGCCTAGCCAATCAGTGCCAGGCAGCGCTGAGGGGTGGATCGGGATTCCCTCTGACGTCAATGACGTCGGTGACGTCATCACGATCGTCGCTATTGGCGACGAGGGAAGCCGAGCAGGAAATCACGTTCTGAACGGGATTTCCTGCTTGCAAAGATCGCTGGCGGTGATCGGAGTAGGTAGGGGGGATGCCTCTTGTCAGCAGCTATCATGTACCTAGCCTAGCTACATGAATTAAAGAAAATGTTTTTAAAAAGTGCTGCGCCGCCCCCTTGCTGACATTATTGGAACGGCAAGGGGGTAAGTAAACTGCCAGTAAATGTATTTCAGCTGCTCACTGAAAAAAAACCACACATTATTATTATTATTATTATTGATTTATAAAGCGCCAACATATTCCGTGGTGCTGTACAAAGTAAGAAACAAACATGGGGTACATAATACAGACAATGGTGTACACCAATATACAAGATACATAATTAGTGACAAAATACAAAAAATGATACAGCATACAGAATACAAAATACAGAAGCGGTAATGACAGTGATAAAAGTAACATGATGAATAAAATGTATAATACAGTCTGACATGCTTTTTTTCATGCCATTTTTCCTGAATTGGGTGCATCACTTTATGCCCCTGGCTGGGCTTCTTCCCTTTCAATGTGTGTAGGAATCTTGTGCATTTTTGCAATAAATACTTTGGAGGTACCTGACTGGCTGACTCCTGTCGCTTCTTGCTGCTAGAGATGGTCAATAAGATGATAAGAATCCAAACTAGCATGCAAATTTATTTGGGTTAGTCAGAATCAGCAAGAAGGACATTTAATTGATCCCAGGTCAGAGGGGCGTGCAATCTGCTAGCTTGCAAGCCCTATTTATTTGAATCTCATTGTAGCCAATATATAGAATGATGTTGGGTCTGGGCAATACATTTGTTAATGTATTACCATTATTATTATTATAGTTGCTTCCCCAGCACAGAGATCACCTGACTCCACCCATCTCCGCCTTTTACTAAGAGAGAATAACTGGGTGTGTCCAGCACTACAGCTCAGCAAACTTTATCTTCCTACCCATCTCCTCTCTACTCAGTGTTGAATAAAGCCCGTTTCCACTATTGGGAATTCGCATGCATTTCCCAAATGCAAATTTGCATAGGCAATACAAGTGGATGGGGCTGTTTCCACTTGTCAGGATTTCTTTGCGGTTTTGTGTGCAGGAAAAATCTGCATGGCAGAGCCATCAGAATTTGCTCGCCGCACACCGCTAGGCGAATCGCATACAATGTATTTAACAGGAAATTCACACGCGGTTTAGTTTATGCGAAATTTACCGCAAATTCTCATACGATTTCACATAAAACCAATGTAAAAGCACACAGGCACTGACATGGTTAAATTCACATACATACAAACATATGCAAAATCGTATGCGAATTTGCGGTATAATTCGCATACAAACACTAACAAATTCACATTCGCATGCGAATTCGTTACCGCGGTTTCCTCGACCATTCCGCACCGAAAAAAGTGGAAACGGGCCCTCTGAATAAGGGGTGAGAAGGGTTAATGCTTTTATTTAGGGGATGGGAAGGGTTAATGCTTTTTTTTTTTCACAATGAACAGAGACCAGGAGATAAAACTCTACAGTGGCTGCATCTCTGGCCACAAGATCCTAATCTCTTGGCAGCACAGGTAGATGGTGGATGGAGTCAGCTTAATGCACACAGGGAGATTGCCTGTTTTCCTGTCCTAGCTCCTCCCAGACTAACTTAAAGAGAATCTGTATTGTTAAAATCGCACAAAAGTAAACATACCAGTGCGTTAGGGGACATCTCCTATTACCCTCTGTCACAATTTCGCCGATCCCCGCCGCATTAAAAGTGGTTAAAAACAGTTTTAAAAAGTTTGTTTATAAACAAACAAAATGGCCACCAAAACAGGAAGTAGGTTGATGTACAGTATGTCCACACATAGAAAATACATCCATACACAAGCAGGCTGTATACACCCTTCCTTTTGAATCTCAAAAGATCATTTGTGTGTTTCTTTCCCCCTGCAGCTATCTTCCACTGAAGGGTCAGGCTGTTTCTTCCTGCAGAGTACAGACAGCTCTGCCTGTATGTAATTCCTCAGTATGTGAAAGCCCAGCCAGCTCAGAGGAGGATTTATCCAGCTTGTAAAAGATAAGAGAGAAGAGAGAAGCTGTCCTAATCTAAATAATACACAGGCAGTGTGCAGAGAGGGGCCTGGAGGGGGGAGATGCATCACAGAACCACAACACTGAAGAACTTGGCAGCCTTCCAGACACAGGCTGACAAGTCTGACAGGGGAAAGATACATTGGATTTATTACAGAGACTGTGATAGTAGAAAGTGCTGCAGTAAGCCAGAACACATTAGAATAGCTTTTGGAACTTGTAGGATGATAAAAAAAACAGGATGCAATTTTTGTTACGGAGTCTCTTTAAGAAGGGGAATGATGGATTGCGGGAGGAGTTCGGACTGTTGTGTGTGCCAACAGACTTTCAGTGTAATCTGAACAGGAAATGGAGGTACGGAAGCCAGCCAGTCAGATACCTTCTATTACGAATTGCAATAATTTCAGACATGCGTTGCTCAACACTTGGTGCATTGCTAATTAGAGCATCATAACAAAAATTTCAAAAAAATCTGACAGGTACTGAACTAATCCATCTCTTCGTGAGGGATTCTCAATATTTCCTTTATTCTTTACAAATGTATTCCTTGGAAAGGATTTATACAAAGATTCCAGCAGGTCTCCCTACTGGCTTGCACAACATTTTGGTAGTTGCACTGAGCAACTGCCGTTCAGTACGTACTTTTGAAAATAAAGGAAATCCTGAGAAACCCCCATAAAAAAATGGACTAGTCCAAAACCTGTCAGATCTGTAATATTTTTTACAAGCTATTGTAAGTTACAGCACCATAGAAAAAAAAGAAATCCATAGTGCATTTCATCCAATGTACATCTACATATGCGTTTTTAATTTTAAAATTTTTCATGCTAGTGGTCTTCTAATGCAAATCGCATGCATAAAAACTGTGAGGCTAAACTGGGGATTCAAATGAGAAGGAAAAAAATACAGATGCCTCTATGTGTGCAGATAGTGATCTCCAATAATTCCAATTAGATCTGCAAGCTGGTTGGCATTCTCATTATCGTATTGGCCATCTATAGCAGCAAGGAGCGACAGGAGCCAGCCAGTCAGGTACCTCCAATGTATTTATTGCAAAAAAGCACATCAATCCTTGCTGCTAGAGATGGTCAGTAAGATAGTAAGAATTCCAACTGGCATGCAGATTTAATTGGGTCACTCAATATCAGCAGGGAGGACATCTGATTGGCTCGGGTCAAATTGGTGTGCAAACTGCATTAAACTAGCTTGCAAGCCCTATTTATTTGAATCTCATTGTAGTCAATGTAGAGATTGATTTTGGGTCTGGCAAAGGAGATTGTTAATGTATTAGCTTTATTATTATTATAGTTGCTTCCCCAGCACAGAGGAGATCACCTGACTCCACCCATCTCCACCTTTTACTGAGAGATAATAACTGGGTGCAGTGGCGGCTCCAGGAATTTTTTTTAGGGGGTGCTATGCAGGTGCTGGACCAATTTCCGGGGGAGCTGATTCGCGCGCCGCGCCAAAAATGGGTGTGGCTAGGCGAAAAATGGGCGTGGTCATGACCGGATGAGGGCGGGGCTAACTGTAATTTAAAGTGAACCCAGGGTGAGAGTGATATGGTGGCTGCCATATTTATTTCCTTTTAAACAATACTAGTTGCCTGGCAGCCCTGCTGATCTATTTGGCTGTAGTAGTGAACTGAATTACACCAGAAACAAGCCATGCAGCTAATCTTGTCAGTTCTGACAATATTGTCAGAAACCCCTGACCTGCTGCATGCTTGTTCAGGGTCTATGGTTGAAAGAATAAGAGGCAGAGGACCAGCACGGCAGCCAGGCAACTGGTATTGCTTAAAGGGAGATAAATATGGCAGCCTCAATATTATTCTCACCTCGGGTTCCCTTTAAAAGTGCAACGCAAAGACAGAGGGCCCAAGTTTTGGTGACCCTTTTCCCAGAAAATTCACATAATTGTGCAGGTTTTCTCAAGAAAATACACGTAATGTGAGCAGATTTTAACAAAAAACACGTCCAATGACCCCAATATGCACAATCGTTATCAGATATGGCCCCAATATGCACAATCGTTATCAGATATGGCCCCAATATGCACAATCGTTATCAGATATGGCCCCAATATGCACAATCGTTATCAGATATGGCCCCAATATGCACAATCGTTATCAGATATGGCCCCAATATGCACAATCGTTATCAGATATGGCCCCAATATGCACAATCGGTAGCAGATATGACCCCAATATGCACAATCGGTAGCAGATATGACCCCAATATGCACAATCGGTAGCAGATATGACCCCAATATGCACAATCGTTATCAGATATGGCCCCAATATGCACAATCGTTATCAGATATGGCCCCAATATGCACAATCGGTAGCAGATATGGTCCCAATATGCACAATCGGTAGCAGATATGGTCCCAATATGCACAATCGGTAGCAGATATGGTCCCAATATGCACAATCGGTAGCAGATATGGTCCCAATATGCACAATCGGTAGCAGATATGGTCCCAATATGCACAATCGGTAGCAGATATGGTCCCAATATGCACAATCGGTAGCAGATATGGTCCCAATATGCACAATCGGTAGCAGATATGGTCCCAATATGCACAATCGGTAGCAGATATGGTCCCAATATGCACAATCGGTAGCAGATATGGCCCCAATATGCACAATCGGTAGCAGATATGGCCCCAATATGCACAATCGGTAGCAGATATGACCCCAATATGCACAATCCGTAGCAGAAATGACCCCAATATGCACAATCGGTAGCAGATATGACCCCAATATGCACAATCGGTAGCAGATATGACCCCAATATGCACAATCGGTAGCAGATATGACCCCAATATGCACAATCGGTAGCAGATATGACCCCAATATGCACAATCGGTAGCAGATATGACCCCAATATGCACAATCGGTAGCAGATGTGACCCCAATATGCACAATCGGTAGCAGATATGACCCCAATATGCACAATCGGTAGCAGAAATGACCCCAATATGCACAATCGGTAGCAGATATCGCCCCAATATGCACAATCCGTAGCAGATATGACCCCAATATGCACAATCCGTAGCAGATATGACCCCAATATGCACAATCCGTAGCAGATATGACCCCAATATGCACAATCCGTAGCAGATATGACCCCAATATGCACAATCCGCATCACCTGAAAAAGAAAAGAAAAACCCATTTACTCACCTACAGCCAGAAGACCTTCTTTCCCGACCTCCTGTCCCGAGTCCCGACCTCATTGTGGCGCGCAGCGCCCGCGCGCCCACGATCCTCTTCCTTCCCGACGTCACCACGAGACTTCCTGCCTGCATGCAGAGAGCAGGGCTACGGGAAAATGGCCGCCCGAAGTCTGCAGAACAGGGCTCCGGGCGGCCATCTTACCGTAGCCCTGCCTGCTGCTCCGTGCTGCCGGTGTGTGAACTGACTTGGCGTCTTTTAGACGCCTGAAGTCAGTTCACTCCAGGGGGTGCTTTGGGGGTGCTTGGACAATTCTAGGGGGTGCTCGAGCACCCCCAAGCACCCCCCTGGCGCCGCCCCTGACTGGGTGTATCCAGCACTGCAGCTCAGCAGACCTATCTTCCTGCCCATCTTCTCTCTACTCAGTGTTGAATAAAGTGTTAAAGTCTGGATAGGGGGTGGGAGAAGGGTTAATGTTTTTATTTAGGGGGTGGGAAGGGTTAATGCTTTTATTTAGGGGGTGGGAAGGGTTAATGCTTTTTTAGGGGGTGAGAAGGCTTAAAGGATACCCGAACTGACATGTGACATGATGAGATAGACATGTGTATGTACAGTGCCTAGCACACAAATGCCTATGCTGTGTTCCTTTTTTTTCTTTCTCTGCCTGAAAGAGTTAAATATCAGGTATGTAAGTGGCTGACTCAGACAGGAAGTGACTACAGTGTGACCCTCACTGATAAGAAATTCCCCTTTTTATCTCTTTCTTGCTCTCAGAAGCCATTTTCTGCTAGGAAAGTGTTTTATCGTTGGAATTTCTTATCAGTAAGGGTCACACTGTAGTCACTTCCTGTCTGAGTCAGGACTGAGTCAGACACTTACATACCTGATATTTAACTCTTTTAGGCAGAGAAAGGGAAAAAAAGGAACACAGCATAGTTATTTGTGTAGTGGCAGAGGAGGCAGGAAGTAGAAGAAACCGGCACTGCTGAAAGCTGTATTTATTATCCAGTATAAATAGTGGTGCATGCACATACAATAAAACAGGCTGTAAGCGCTGTAGTACAAAAATGCAAAAGTTCAAAATGCTGGTGGGGTACCTTGTGGTGCGGTGGGTGTCGGGTGCTTTAAGCCTGACGGCCGTTTCGCGCACGTCTGCGCATCTACGGAGGCTGCCGTTTTTTTCACAATGAACAGAGACCAGGAGATAAAACTCTACAGTGGCTGCGTCTCTGGCCACAAGATGTTAATCTCTTGGCAGCACAGGTAGATGGAGGGTGGAGTCAGCTTAATGCACACAGGGAGATTGTCTGTTTCCCTGTCCTAGCTCCTCCCAGACTTAAGAAGGGGAATGATGGGATTGGGGGAGGAGTTCAGACTGTTGTGTATGCCAACAAACTTTCAGCAGTGCTGCTCATCCAGATTCCGGATATCCGGGTAACCCGGATATCCGAACTTTTTTCAGCTATCCGACTGGATCCAGATTCCGGATACCTGGGCCAAAATCCGGATAGCTATCTGCGGATATTTTGACTCATGACCAGAGATGGGCCGAACGGTTCGCCGGCGAACGGTTCCAGGCGAACTTTGGGGGTTCGCGAACTTTTGCGGAAGTTCGATTCGCCCCATAATGCTGTATTGAGCAAAATTTTTAGCCTCCATTTCACTGTCAAACACACTGCTTTCAGTGCTAGAGAACCCGCCCACCCTCCCTCCAAGCTAGGTCCTTTATACCATTTGACTGGCTACACTAATTAGTTATGGGACAGCTGCTACACACTCTGCTAGGGAGATTTTAATTGGCCTCCCTCCTACCGGAGGGAGGAGGGTCTCTTCTGCCAGGGAATTATACTATTTTAAAAACCAGTATACATCATACCATAGCTGGGAATACATACATGAGTATACATCATACCATAGCTGGGGATACATACATGAGTATACATCATACCATAGCTGGGAATCAAACCCAGATCTCACTGTGTGGTGGGCATGTCACCCTAAGCACTGTACCACTACAGAAGTAAGTGAAGCTAGCCTAAAATTTAACATTTATGCTCAATGCAATAGAACCATTAGGTTGCTTAAAGGAGAACTGTAGTGAGAGGTATATGGAGGCTGCCATATTGATTTCCTTTTAAGCTATACCAGTTGCCTGGCAGCCCTGCTGATCTATTTGGCTGCAGTAATAATAATAATCCAAACATTTGTATAGTGCTTTTCTCCTGTCGGACTCAAAGCGCTCAAGAGCTGCAAGCCACAGGGACGCGCTCAAGAGGCCACCCTGCAGTGTTAGGGAGTCTTGCCTTGAACTCCTTACTGAATAGGTACTTGACCTAGCCAGGATTCAAACCCTGGTCTCCCATGTCAAAGGCAGAGCCCTTAACCAGTACACTATCCAGCCACTGTAGTGTGAATCACACCAGAAACAAGCATGCAGCTAATCTTGTCAGATCTTACAAAAATGTCAAACACCAGATCTGCTGCATGCTTGTTCAGGGTCTAGGGCTAAAAGTATTGGAGGCAGAGGATCTGCAGGATAGCCAGGTAACTGGTATTGCTTAAAAGGAAATCAATATGGCAGCCTCCATATACCTCTCACTACAGTTCTCCTTTAAGCAACCTAATGGTTCTATTGCATTGAGCATAAATGTTAAATTTTAGGCTAGCTTCACTTACTTCTGTAGTGGTACAGTGCTTAGGGTGATGTGCCCACCACACAGTGAGATCTGGGTTCGGTTCCCAGCTATGGTATGATCTGGTGTTTGACATTTTTGTAAGATCTGACAAGATTAGCTGCATGCTTGTTTCTGGTGTGATTCACACTACTGCAGCCAAATAGATCAGCAGGGCTGCCAGGCAACTGGTATAGCTTAAAAGGAAATCAATATGGCAGCCTCCATATACCTCTCACTACAGTTCTCCTTTAAGCAACCTAATGGTTCTATTGCATTGAGCATAAATGTTAAATTTTAGGCTAGCTTCACTTACTTCTGTAGTGGTACAGTGCTTAGGGTGACGTGCCCACCACACAGTGAGATCTGGGTTCGATTCCCAGCTATGGTATGATCTGGTGTTTGACATTTTTGTAAGATCTGACAAGATTAGCTGCATGCTTGTTTCTGGTGTGATTTACACTACTGCAGCCAAATAGATCAGCAGGGCTGCCAGGCAACTGGTATAGCTTAAAAGGAAATCAATATGGCAGCCTCCATATACCTCTCACTACAGTTCTCCTTTAAGCAACCTAATGGTTCTATTGCATTGAGCATAAATGTTAAATTTTAGGCTAGCTTCACTTACTTCTGTAGTGGTACAGTGCTTAGGGTGACGTGCCCACCACACAGTGAGATCTGGGTTCGATTCCCAGCTATGGTATGATGTATACTCATGTATGTATCCCCAGCTATGGTATGATGTATACTCATGTATGTATTCCCAGCTATGGTATGATGTATACTGGTTTTTAAAATAGTATAATTCCCTGGCAGAAGAGACCCTTCTCCCTCCGGTAGGAGGGAGGAGGGAATAGGTAGAAGGGTAGAAGGGTAGAAGGGAGGAGGCCAATTAAAATCTCCCTAGGAGAGTGTGTAGCAGCTGTCCCATAACTAATTAGTGTAGGCAGGCAAATGGTATAAAGGACCTTGCTTGGAGGAGGGAGGGTGGGTCCTCCAGCAGTGATGTGTATTTCACTCAATTAGGTGTGGCTCCAGGTATTAGATCTTTTGAAACATGTTTTCTATCATTTTTCCAGTTGATAGAATTTTTTTAAACTTTCAAAGTTCGCCTCCCCATTGAAGTCTATTGCGGTTCGTGAACTTTTTCGCGAACCGAACCTTTCGCGGAAGTTCGCGAACAGGGTTCGCGAACCTAAAATCGGAGGTTCGGCCCAACTCTACTCATGACCCGGATATCCGCGGATATTGCGGATATCCGGATCCGAAATACTGTAACTAAGGTGATGACGTCCTGGAGCCAATCAGAGGGCTCCCAGCAGAAGCCATAGCAACCAATCACAGAGGGGAACCCTGGCCTGCCCCACCTGACCTCATTGAGCCAATCACAGGCCTCCCAGCCTAAGCCCTGGCACCCAATCACAGAAAGGAACACTGGCCAGCCCCCCTGCATAATAAGGAGGGCTGTCATGATGAGACATATCGTCCTGGCTTGCTGAAGGCACACTGAGAGACATGCTCCAGTGCTGCTGGCCTAGCAAGTGCTGTACACAGTGATAAACCTAAAGCTGTTCAGTGATTAACCCCTTCACTATCACTACACTATTGTTAAATCATTAATTAGCTTGATGTCATTGTGTGACAGTCAGAGTGTGTGCTGCAGGCAGCTGCTATGTGTCTGTGTGTGTGCTGTGCACAGACCAGGCCAGCTGCTGCCTGCTGGCCAGCTATTAGCCTTAGGTATAGGTTAGGGATTAGGGGATAGGAAGGATTACTGTGTTAGTGTGTAGTTAGTACTGTAGTACTGCAGTCAGTGCACTGCTAGTAGTTGTTAGAGTAGTAGTACTACTGTGTTAGCTTTCTACAGAACTGCTGTGTCACTTGGCACGTGTCACAGTGCCACGTGGCAGGTGCCACGTGACACTTGGCAAGTGCCACGTGGCAAGTGACACGTGCCAAGAACCACGTGCCAAGTGTCACTTGTCAAGTGCCACATCCGGCATGCTCCTGGCACACAATACACCTGATGCTGCTGCATTGCCCTGCTCCTGCTGCCTGTGCAGCTCCCACCGCCAGGCCAGGGTGCCACAGGCCATTGATACCACCTAGATTTAACCCAAAACACAATTGCCGCATAATTTTTTGGAGGTGTCTGGGCTAAAAACTGCCATGTCCCAGTTGTGTGGTTGGACTTTGGACACAATGTGGGCTGCACAACCGCTGTCTGGAATCTAGGCCTGATGTTAATTGACAGCCATTTTTTTTTTTATTATTTTAAGTCCCCACATCATCAATTATTGTTCCCCATTAAAAGATAGTGATGCTACATGCCTCATTTACCCTAAAAAAACGTTTTTAAAGCAATTTAAAGGGCACTTCCGTTTTTTCTATCCAGATATCCGAATCCGGCCGGATATCTCGGATACTGAGGTCGGATCGCAAAATTTTGAAATCGGATATCCGACCCGGATCGGATATCTGGGTATCTGGATCCGAATCGGATCTGGATTTTGAAAAGGGGTATCCAAGCAGCACTGACTTTCAGGGTCATCTGAACAGGAAATGGAGGTACGGAAGCCAGCCAGTCAGATACCTTCTTATACGAATTGCAATAATTTCAGAAATGCGTTGCTCAACACTTGGTGCATTACTAATTAAAGGAGCATCATAACAAAAATTAAAAACAAAAACCTGACAGGTTTGGAACTAGTCCATCTCTTTGTGAGAGGTTCTCAATATTTCCTTTATTCTGTGCACAAGTATTCCTTGGAAAGGTTTTATACAAAGATACCAGCAGGTCTCCCTACTGGCTTGCATAATATTGCATAATATTTTGGTAGTTGCACTGAGCAACTGCCGATCAGTACGTACTTTTTGAAAATAAAGGAAATCCTGAGAAACCCCCATGAAAAGATGGACTAGTCCAAAACCTGTCAGATCTGTAATATTTTTACAAGCTACTGTAAGTGACAGCGCCATAGAAAAAAAAAATAAGAAATCCATAGTGTATTTCAGTTTGGTGAAAATGTAAATCTTTTACATATGCGTTTTTAATATTACAATTTTTCATGCTAGTGGTCTTCTAATGCAAATCACATGCATAAAAACTGAGGCTAAACTGGGGATTCAAATGAGAAGGCAAAAATACAGATGCCTCTATGTGTGCAGATAGTGATCTCCAATAATTCCAATTAGATCTGCAAGCTGGTTGGCATTCTTATTATCGTATTGGCCATCTATAGCAGCAAGGAGCGACAGGAGCCAGCCAGTCAGGTACCTCCAATGTATTTATTGCAAAAATGCACATCAATCCTTGCTGCTAGAGATGGTCAGTAAGATAGTAAGAATTTCAACTAGCATGCAGATTTAATTGGGTCACTCAATATCAGCAGGGAGGACATCTGATTGGCTCGGGTCAAATTGGTGTGCAATCTGCATTAAACTAGCTTGCAAGCCCTATTTACAGTATTTGAATCTCATTGTAGGCAATGTATAGATTGATTTTGGGTCTGGCAAAGGAAATTGTTAATGGATTAACATTATTATTATAGTTGCTTCCCCAGCACAGAGGAGATCACCTGACTCCACCCATCTCCGCCTTTTACTGAGAGAGAATAACTAGGTGTGTCCAGCACTGCAGCTCAGCAGGTTTATTATCTTCCTGCCCTTCTTCTCTCTACTCAGTGTTGAATAAAGCGTTAAAGTCTGGATAGGGGTCAAGAAGGGTTAATGCTTTTTTGGTAGGGGGTAAGAAGGGTGCCTTTTTCATAGGGTGAGAAGGACCAGTAATAGTGGAGAACCATGCAGGCAGCAACATAAAATCCTGGATGATGGAATAAACTGAATGAACTCCTGGCATCCGGATTGTTTGGTGACACAGGATATCCCGCTATCTTCACATCACACCTGGCCCCATGCCTGGACGCTGGACACTTCACATTTTCCATTTCCAGCAGGAACAGGTGCATTACCGGGACTGTGTGACGTATCACTACTGGCCAAACCATGAGAGCCGCTACACATGTCAGAGGAAGACACAGAGGGCATCGTGGGAAATGAGAAACCTATAATAACCTTTAGACTGCCAGCTAATTGTTTTTAAAAAAGCTACCACACCAGTGGCAGCTATGTTTGAATTGTGTTCATCAAATGTCTTGCCCAAATCTACATCTACCACATTGGTCACAAGGGATGTCATTCTACCTGAGATCACATATATCTGTGTATTTATACTCACCTGGGGCTTCCTCCAGCTTCATAAGGTGTGGCTGTTCCGTTTTTTTCTCATCACTGCCGGTAATCTGGCCGGCCGCGCTCTTCTGCACATGCACAGCACAGCCACACAGACACCCCCCGCCGCGCACCCCACAGCCAGTAGAAATTTGCGTAGTGGGGCAGCGCATGCGCAGAGGCGCCTGACCTGTCCAGGACTGGCCAGATTACTGGCTGCGATTAGAAGATAACGGAGCGGATGGCTAGGGAACCCACGCACTTCCTGTAAGCCCCCAGGTAAGTATAAATACACGGATATAGGTGATCTCCAGGTACACTTTAAGGTGCAAATAAACTTATGATTGAAATTTATGCTAAGTATTAGGATACAAAATTATGCACATTTTTAGGAGAATCGAAAATGTAAACGGACGAATTAAATACCGTAGGGAAAGCTTTTGATTGGTCCATTTTCGAGCTGCATAGATTTGCAGAAACATTTGCATAGTTCTGCATCATCTTGGAATTATTTGCATATTTCAAGTAAAGTAGAAAGTTACCCCTGAGCCAAAACTTTGGTACTAAATGCTTGTAGAGGTCGGTGGCACAGGAACACGGGGAAATAAACACTGGTAGACGTGCGATACAGGCGGATGTACTGTATCGGTACTGTAGACGTCCATGTCGGTTAGACGTCCGTGGTGCACGGATGCGGAAACACAGAAATGCCTATATCGGTAATTTCTTAATAGTACTTAACCCATTATCAGCTTCATTAGAGTTATCTCGTGTGAGATGAGTGCGCTGCTTTTCACCTCTGTTGGCAGAACTAGTTGTGCTGTAAATTCTTGGAATGCTTTGATATCTCTCTACTAGCAGAAAATAGACACTGAAAGCAGAAATCCTCGGTTATTGTCTCACACTGCCCCCTAGTGACAAGTGGTCATAAATACACATTACAGCTGTACTAATTAGAAGTCAGGAAATCTAACAAATAAGAAATAAAAAAATGTGCTAAAGTAAATTAGCTTGGAGCACTTTCAATCCTTTTTAAAAAAATTGGCTGCTAAAGGGTTAATAATAATCACCTGAAGGCAAATTGTGAGTAAACGTTAGATAATTTCCTCTGTAGAGGGAAACCTCTGGATAATCTAGAGGCTTCCGCTGCCCCCCTCCCCCCCTCGCCTTTACAAATCCTGCGCTGGGACCCTCTGAACCTACCTGGCTTGTGGAATACATTCGCCTGACTACACTCCCATGTGTGTATGAACACGGCAGCACTGTGCAGGGGCTAGATGGCTTGTACCTGCGCAGGAGCCGCTCATGCATGTTTTTTTCCTCCAGCCACAATCGGTTCCGTGCTACTATGCAGGTGTGGGCTATCAGTGCGCCTGCGGATAATGGGGGGGCCGGCACAAATACAGCCCCGGCGAGCAGCGGTGGGCTGAAGGAGGATCCTGAGGTGCGTATTTAGGGTTTGCTTTGCGCTGCCTTTCCTGTAACCGTTCTTTTCCCCTGCAGCTTTCATTTAAGGAAATCAAAGAGTGTCAATGTGAAGAAAGAGTTAAAAGAGGTATTGAGAAATCTGAGCTATTACAACATATGGAAAGGAGAGTATCGCAATAACAAATGCCCAGTAAGGCCTACTTCAGAGCCCCGGGCCCTCATTTACTACTTCAGAGATCGCAGCCCCTCATTTACTACTCCAGAGACCCCGGCCCCTCATTTACTACTCCAGAGACCCCGGCCCCTCATTTACTAGTCCAGAGAACCCGGCCCCTCATTTACTAGTCCAGGAACCTCAGCCCCCATTTACTACTTCATGGGTCCTGATTCCCGGGCCACCATTTACTACTTCAGAGATCGCTGCACCAATTTATTACTACAGGAACCCCCGGCCCCAATTTACTAAGGTAGGAAACCGGTGGAAAGTGATCTAACGTACCTGTGCTGTTAGGTAGGAAATGTTTGCAACACAAAGTTCAGCTGATTCCTACACAGAGAGGATCTCTGAAATATTGGGAAACAGTGGCCACGTGGCAGCGATCTCCTCTAAGCGCCGACCGTGCAAACGTGTCCATAATAAACCTATGTAGTCCGTAAATGTAATTACAAAGGACTTTTACCTCATACAAGTTGCTCTCTTCATCTGAGGTAAGCGTGGTGTTCGTTTTCTTTTTACAGCCGCTCATTTTCGGGGAGCCTCTTCCCTCCCTATACACTGAAGAAGGCTGATCAGCTGAAAGCTTACCCGAGTTCTTTTAAAGAGAAGCCGAGGTGAGAGGGATATGGAGGCTGCCATATTTACATCCTTGTAAACCATGCCAGTTGCCTGACTGTCCTGTTGATCTTCTGGTATAAGTAGTGTCTGTCTGTGTCAAAACCCTGGAACAAGCATATGGCTAATCCAGTAAAACCTGAGTCAGCTGACCTGATCTGCTGCATGCTTGTTCAGGGTCTATGGATAAAAGTATTAGAGGCAGAAGATCAGCAGGGCTGCCAGGCAACTGGTCTTACTTAAAATAAAATAAGTATGGCAGTCTCCATATACCTCTCACCTCGGGTTCCCTTTAAGTTAGCAAATAAATGGTTACATCCTATTCAAATCTTCCGGTCTTTAACCAACGCACAGTGCATGGACAGAGGAATATAGTCACTGTATGAAGAGAAACTAACAGAACACACTGAGAACCACCGTTGGGAAGAAGATTAGTAGGGCAGCCAGGCAATCTGCATTGTTTAAAAGGAAATAAATATGGCAGCCTCCATATCCCTCTCACTTCTGGTTCCTTTAACAATCAATCGATCATTAGGGTGACAGTTTAGAGAATAAGTGTTGTGCAGATACACTGCTCAGCTGTAGCCAATCACAGTGTACTATTCTATAGAGATAGAAGGGGGGGGGGGGGGGGGGGCAACAGCCAATTAGCAAACGGTGTCTCTCTCTCTGCAGGGGGTTAAAGTTAACTACTTGCCGATCGAGGCGTAAGGTCCTGTGGGCCTGTTTTGCAGGAGATTGCGCGCACTGATGCACCTGCATCCCTGCTTGGATGACGGAGCTCTGCTCCGCCTTTAGTCTCCCAGTAGCGATCGCTGCTGGGAGACTGTTAGATGGCGAAACCGCTGTCTATTAATGTAGTACAGTGCTGCGATCTACGGCAGCACTGTACTGGGGACACAGGAAAGCGATCTGCTGTCATAGGCTGAAGCCTATGACAGTCGAACGCCGTGATTGGCTGGCTGGGTGGAGGGAGTTTAAAAAAAATAATTTATAAATAGTAAATTTTATTAACAAAAAAATAAATATTTGTTAAGAAAACAACAACAAACAAACAAAAAACACTGGGGGAGCGATCTGACCCCAACAACAGAAAGCTCTGTTGGTGGGAAGAAAAGGCGGGGAATCACTTGTGAGCTGTGTTGTGCGGCCCTGCAGCGAGGCCTGAAAGCTGCAGTGGCCAATTTAGCCAATTTAAAAATGGCCTGGTCTTTAGGGGGTTTAACACTGCGGTCCTCAAGTGGTTAATAAAAAGACAACAGGTAGCAGCTGCGCAAATGCCAAAATGATCATTTGAGACAAATATTATCCAACCTCTGTACAGAAGGAAATGTGCCCACTAACGATGCAATCTTGATTATACAATCTTACCAAAAATATGTGGTAGAAGGATAGGCTGAGTGAATATACGTTGAATGGATACTGTCCCTGATATTGCATAGAAGTGGTAAGATTGGATCATTAGTGGGTAGCTTTGAAGCTAGATCTACACGGAGCGATCCGGCAGCTCGATTAGCCACCGGATCACCACTTCCGCGTACCCGCTCGTCCACGCGTGCGTCGGATTCGATACCCGCTCGTCCACGCCGGCGCCGCTTATCTTCCGCTCGATTCCCCGCTATTGTCCGCTCGCGGAGAATCGAGCGGCGGCGCGATCGGACCTGTCGGATCTTATCAATCGAGCCGCATCAGCAGCTCGATTGATAAGTAACATGGTGCCGTGTAGACTAGGCTTAAGGGCCACTCTCCCCTAGGAGCCTAGCACCTGGTACTAGAGAATGTTTGTGATTAGAACCCTGATGAGATGCTATTCACTCTGCCTTGCACACAAACTGATTGCCAATTGTATGCGGCATGGGATAGCATGTCCAGGCAATGACCTAATTCAAGGAAAGGTGGGGGGGAAAGGCTGCACATCCCTAAACACATGTTGCAATGGAATGGTTAATCGCACAGGCATACACCGCTTCTGCCTGACTGAAAAATGCATGCCCTGCATCCCAGACAAGTGCTAACATTCATTAAACTAGGAGGAACTTTATCTTCCAATATGGTTTGCATGCAAAGTATATTATACTAGACACTTGCACCACGTATGCGCTGGCGTTCTCCTCGCTGTTCAACCAAATGTAAGTTACACATTTTCTTTGCTTAGCTGCTCCCAAGGTTTTAAATTTAGGTTAGGTCACTTGCCCGGAGAATTGCCTCACCGTGGCACAAGTGTCTAGTATAATATACTTTGCATGCAAACCATATTGGAAGCTAAAGTTCTTCCTAGCTTAATAAATGTTAGCACTTGTCTTGGATGCAGGGCATGCATTTTTCAGTCTGGCAGAGGGGGTGTATGCCTGTGCGATTAACCATTCAATTGCAGCATGTGTTTAGGGATGCGCAGCCTTTCCCCCCACCTTTCCTTAACTTTGTAACTATTGGATAAGGAGATAGGGAGAAAAGGGAAGTCGGCACTGCAGTGGGATCTACTTGCAATATGGAGGGCCCGCAGGGTTGCGGCAGGTTCACCTTGTGGTACAGTCAATGTGCTCAGGCTGGCCTCCGTAGAAGCGCTCTGTTAGCGCGAAACGGCCGACAGGCTTATTCTGTGCCCAGCACCCACCACCAGCTCACAGCTCGCAGCCTCCACCCAACGGTATGTGAATTTTTTTACTGCACGTATTGACGTACCACAATGTACCACCACCTATGGATTAAATACAGAACACAGCTAGTGCCGGCTCTGCATCCTTTTGTTTTTTCTAACAAACTTTGTAACTATGTAACTGTCAGGTTAGCTGCTCCCAGCCCCTCCTCCTGAGTTTCCTGTTTGCATGATAAGTAGTAGCAGATTTGCATATGATTTGCATCTGAATTGAATGCGAAGTGTGCAGAATCTATTTAGGTGCTGCACACTGAGCTGGTGGTCATTTCAGATGCAGCCTTAGTGGTATGCGCTGGCGTTCTCCTCAATGACCCAATTCAACCTGCATACAATTTGCTGACAAGCCAGACTTAACCAGCTGAGCGGTCTGGACGAGCTCAGCTCGTCCAACACCGCCAGCGGCTGCCGCTCAGGCCCTGCTGGGCCGATTTTAATGAAATAAAAAGCAGCACACGCAGCCGGCACTTTGCCAGCCGCGTGTGCTGCCTGATCGCCGCCGCTCTGCGGCGATTCGCCGCGAGCAGCGGCGAAAGAGGGTCCCCCCAGCCGCCTGAGCCCAGCGTAGCCGGAACAAAAAGTTCCGGCCAGCGCTAAGGGCTGGATCGGAGGCGGCTGACGTCACGACGTCGGCTGACGTCGATGACGTCACTCCGCTCGTCGCTATGGCGACGATATAAGCAAAACAAGGAAGGCCGCTCATTGCGGCCTTCCTTGTTTATTCTGGGCGCCGGAGGCGATCGGAAGATCGCCTCCGGAGCGCCCTCTAGTGGGCTTTCATGCAGCCAACTTTCAGTTGGCTGCATGAAATAGTTTTTTTTTTATTTAAAAAAAACCCTCCCGCAGCCACCCTGGCGATTTAATCAGAACGCCAGGGTGGTTAAAGGACAATTGAACCGAGCAGTATATGGAGGCTGCCACGTTTATTTCCTTTTAAGCAATACCAGTTGCCTGGCAGCCCTGCTGATCCTCTGCCTCTTATACTTTTAGTTTTAGCTATAGCCCCTGAACAAGCATGCAGCAGAACAGGTGTTTCTGACATTATTGTCAGATCTGAGAAGATTAGCCGCATGTTTCTTTCTGGTGTTATTCAGACACTACTGCAGCCAGATAGACCAGCAGAGCTGCCAGGCAACTGGTAAGGTTTAAAAGGAAATAAATATGGCACCCTCCATATTCTTCTCACTTTAGTTGTCCTTTAAAAAGAGACCCTGTAAAAAAAAAAAATGCCCCTGGGGGTGGCACTTACCTCGGGAGGGGAAAGCCTCTGAATCCTATTGAGGCTTCCCCGTCCTCCTCCGTCCCAGGGTGGTCTCACTCGGCCCCTCCGAAGCCTCATCCGACAATTTGTCTATTGCAGCAGCACCTGCAATATTTGCCTTCCCCAGCGCAGGCGCAGTATCAGCTTCCAGCTCGGAGATAGGCAGAAATAGCCGATCCCAGTTGGGTCCGCTCTACTGCACAGGAGACTTGTGTCTGCATAGTACAGCAGCCCGGACTGGGATCGGCTATCTCTCCGAGCTGAGAGCCGATACTGCGCCTGCATTGGAGCCGGAGAGTTAAAGAGAACCTGTAACAAAAAAAAGTTCCCCTGGGGGGTATTCACCTCGGTAGGGGGAAGCCTCAGGGTCCCAATGAGGCTTTCCCCTCCCCTGTAGCTGCAGGCAGTCCAGCGCTGGCTCCCCCGAAGTGTCGGGGAATCCTCCCTCCACAAGCCTGATAAGCTCTGATTTATTTACCTTTCCTGGCTCCAGCGGGGGCGCTGTTGAGGCGAAAATAGCTGATCTCCATCGGGTCCGCTCTACTGCTCAGACGCAGGAGACTTGTGCCGGTGCAGTAGAGTGGCCCGACGGAGATCGGCTATTATCGCCTATCTCCGAGCGGAGAGCCTATACTGCGCCTGCGCTGGAGCCGGGAAGGTAAATATTTACATCCTCGCTGTTCCGACAGCTTTATCGCCGCCGCCGTGGGACACAGGAGGATGGGGGAAGCCTCAATAGGATCCGGTGGCTTCCCCCACCAGAGATGAGTACCCCCCAGTTAAGGTTTTTTTATGTTTCAGGTTTTCTTTAAATATTTACATGCCTGCCTTTTGGAGGGGCCCAGTGAGAACACCGTGGGACGGGGGAAGCCTCATTAGGATCCAGAGACCCCCTCTCCCGCGGTGAGTACCCCTCAGGAGCACTTTATGTTACAGGTTTTTTCATTGATATACTAAACAAGCAGCGCCAATTTATGTGTTAGAATTACCATTCATACACTTCTTAATTTAATTAGTGGCTGTGTATAAGAATTCCATCAAGCCCAGTGTGCCAAGGATAGCTGTGTGGCGCCCCTACCGCAGGTGCCACTCCAGGCATCTACCTGATTTATCTGTGCTTGAAGGGCCATTATCGCAAAAAACTATAACATTTAAAATACATGTAAATGTATACAAATCAGAAGCATGTTTCTTCCAGAGTAAAATGAGCCATAAATGACTTTTCTCCTATGTTGCTGTCACTTACAGTAGGTAGTAGGAATCAGACAGAAGCGACAGGTTTTGGGCTAGTCCATCTCTTCATGGGGGATTCTATGCTTGGCCTTTATTCTTTAGAAAGACACACCTTGAAAAGGATTTATATAAAGATAATGGTCAGCCTCCCTGCTTGCTGCACACTTTCTTTTAGCAGTTGGATGCCATTCATTAAGTGCTTTTAAAGACAAAGAAAACCCTAAAAAAAATTCCCCATGAGGAGATGGGCTAGTCCAAAACCTGTTGGTTCTGCCAGATACTACTACTTACTGTAAGTGACAGCAACATAGGAGAAAAGTAACTTATAGCTCATTTGACTCTGGAAGAAATGTACTTCTTATTTGTATATGTTTACATGTATTTCACATTTTACAATTTCCGCAATAGTGGTCCTCTAAGGGCCCTTTTCCACGAGCAGTTGATAAGCAGTCAAAAGACTGTTGAACTCTCACAACTGCTTGCTGCTGCCTGGTAACTGCCCACTGCTGCTGGTAACTGCCCACTGCTACTTGGAAACGGCTCACTAAGCATGCAGTTCAGCTCCCTGTGGAAAAGGGCCCTTAAAATGGCCCTGCCCCTTATTGAACATCGCTACGCATTGCTGAACGCCGACAATAAGGGCACATTTCCATGGGCAGTTGAACTGTATTCTCAGCAAGCAGTTACCAGGCAGCAGTGAGCAGTTACCAGGCAGCAGCGAGCAGCTACCAGGCAGCAGCGAGCAGTTACCAGGCAGCAGCGAGCAGTTACCAGGCAGCAGTGAGCAGTTACCAGGCAGCAGTGAGCAGATACCAGGCAGCAGTGAGCAGATACCAGGCAGCAGTGAGCAGATACCAGGCAGCAGTGAGCAGATACCAGGCAGCAGTGAGCAGATACCAGGCAGCAGTGAGCAGATACCAGGCAGCAGTGAGCAGTTACCAGGCAGCAGTGAGCAGTTACCAGGCAGCAGTGAGCAGTTACCAGGCAGCAGTGAGCAGTTACCAGGCAGCAGTGAGCAGTTACCAGGCAGCAGCAAGCAGTTGTAAGAATTTTAGAGGCTTTCCATTGCCTATCAACAGTCCGTGGAAAAGGGCCCCTGAGAACTGTGCAAATAACAGACACGTGTTAATAACATAACTCCATTTAGAGAAATTACACTTTTCTGTTCCTAGCAAGCAAACACGAGGACTGCCATGCGTTGTACAATGTTAGACTCACCGGTTTTTGCGTAGCTGCCAGTCCCACACAGGCCACGAGAAGGATCAGGCGGTATCCGCAGTAGGACATTTTTCGAGGTTTCAGGGGTACGTCATCAGCTGGTGAGGTGACAATACCTGCCTTCTTCTTCGCTGCTACGCCTGGAATATCTCCTCGCTGCTACGCCTGGAATACGGACACTACTGGCAGAAGAAGTTTATATGTGCATTGCTGTAACATCTGAACTGGATGTGGTGATCCTGGTGAGTTCAGACAACAAACACAAACCTCCTCTCTTCCTTTTTGCAGAAAAACACGACAGGGGGAGAACAGGAACCAGTCAGGATTTCCTCTTTCATATCAGCTCAGAACACATGGAAGGAAGCCCTTCGCTCTCTGCTGAAAAGGGCACTTGGTGTGAAGCGGAGAAGTGATGAGAAAGCACTCGGGAAAGTGACTCTGTGGTTTGAGGCGACCGCGGGACGATAAGGGCTCCAATGGACGCTAGTGACCTCGGCGCTGTGTTTTGTTCCCGATTAGTGCGAAGCAATAACATGCTGCCAAAGTCTAATACAATCCGTGTACCCACTGAAAGGGCGATTAGCATGCTGACCACACACAAACACGCAGACAAAGCGGCCAAACAGGCGTGAACTGACCCGCTGCTGAGGTTCAGCAAAACACAGCGATGCTTAGCGTTCAGAGCAGACCACCGCTAATGACTAGGCAGAGATATTAGCCACGAGACGTCCGCTAATTACGATGTATAGATATTAGCCATGTCAATCCCCTTACAGGGATACTTAAAGTGACATTGAATTGGATAAAGACTCATGATATAATGAATTGGTTGTGTAGCACGGACAATTAATACAACATTAGTAGCAAAGAAAATAGTGTCATATTTTTATCTTCAGGTATAAAGCTTTTTTTATAACATTGCATCATTCTCTAATAATTGCAGTTTCCACAATACACTCAGCATTTTAAATGATTTCACAGAGCAGGCTAATGACTCTTAATGTTTTTTCTGCAGAGAAAAGTTCAAACAAAGAAGAAACACAGAGACAGTTGAGATAAGTGCTTCAAAAAACAGTGCTGTCGACCACTTTATAAAGTTGCAGAGCTCACAGAAGCTGTTTTGCATAAATAACTACTGAAGTTTCTTAACTCTTCCTGTACTGGAAACATTATGAGACTCATTTCTTTGCTACTAATGTTTTATTTCTTAGCTGTACTACACATCCAATGCATTATATCATAAGTTTATTTTCACTTCAGATTCCCTTTTAGCCTAAAATTAAAAAAAAAAAAAAAAAGTTTAAATTTCCTCAGGCTGCAGTGATCCTGCGCCCGCAACGTCCTCCCGAGACCCTCCAGCCAGCAGCGGCGACCCCCTCAAGTCGGAGGCTACTGCACATGCGCAGCTACTAGCCGCTGTGGGGATGCGATGATTAGGAGGTGCGTGGCTAGCCAACTTTGTGGGAGTCGCTGCTGCTCACTAGAGGGTCTTGTGAGGACGGCGTGGGCGCAGGATAACTGCATCATTCTCTAATATTTGCAGTTTACACACTACTCAGTATTCTAAATGATTTCACAGAGCAGGCTAATGACCTTTTGAACTTTCCTCTGCAGAAAAAACAAAATAGTGTCAGACACTTGAGATAATAAGCTTCAGAAGACAGAGCTCTCTGAGACTTTGAAAGTCAGAGAGATCAGTGGGTCTTATGCATAGATAACAACTGGAGTTTCTTAACTCTTCCTGTACTGGAAACAATATTAGACTTATTTCTCGGCTCCTAATGCTTTATTTCTTAGCTGTACTACACATACATATCATTATATCATAGGTTTATTTTCACTTCAGATTCCCCTTAAAGGCCAAAAATTCTCTCCAGTTTGGGACACGACACGTATGCTATGGGTGTGATCCCACTGGAGGGATGTGATTTTATAAAAAAAAAAATCCCCCATAACATTACATTAGCAAGAGCTTTTCAAATTACCAGCGCTTAAAAAAGGCTGCTGGTGGGTCCCAGATCTAACTAGTAAGTAGAAAAGGATTAAGATGAAATGGAGCCCAAGGCAAGATAGCAGTTTTTGCCCAGCGCTGATGGTCACCTGGCTTTTTTAGTATGATTTGGTGGGAGCTAGTATCCACCAGGCCCCTAGTCTCTCTCCAGGCCCTAGGCAACTGCCTAGATTTACCTTGTGATTTGGTGGGAGCTAGCATCCACCAGGCCCCTAGTCTCTCTCCGGGCCCTAGGCAACTGCCTAGGTTTGCCTTGTGTTTGAGCTGGCTCTGCTAGTAGGGGGAACACTCTGGATAGTCCAGAGGCTTCCCCAATCTCCCCATGCCCCTCCTGTGCTGCGATGGGACCCTCTAAACAGACAAAGAGCTCAGAGAAGCTCTTGTGCATAGATACCAACTGAAGTTTTTTTTAACTCTTCATGTACTGGAAAACAATTTTATTTCTTAGCTGTTCTATTTCTTAGCTGTACCACACACACACAATCCATGATTTCCTAAGTTTATTTTCACTTCAGATTCCCTGTAAACACAGCACTTTGTTCTTCAGTGAAAAGCTGCTGGCTGCATCCGAAGAGGTGATAACATTATGTTTTGTTTACTAAATGTATATGACAAAGGAATGTAAACATTGGCAAAGTACGGAAACTGAGCTCTCTCTGCTTCTATTTTGTGTGCAGTCGAGAAGTGATCTCTAGATAGATTTTAATATATCAATTCAGCAGCTATGCAATATGCAATAGCAGCTTTCAGAGAAGATAAACTTACTATACTTTGGGCATATTACTTATGCACAAAAGCAGATATAACTGTATGAGTAATAAAAAGTAGGAAAACACATTTTTATTGAATGTTAAAGGCTACCCAAACTGACATGTGACATGATGAGACAGACATGTGTATGTACAGTGCCTAGCACACAAATAACTAGGCTGTGTTCCTTTTTTTCTTTCTCTGCCTGAAAGAGTTAAATATCAGGTATGTGCGTGGCTGACTCAGTCAGGAAGTGACTACAGTGTGACCCTCACTGATAAGAAATTCCCCCCTTTTACCTCTTTCTTGCTCTCAGAAGCCATTTTCTGCTAGGAAAGTGTTGTATAGTTGGAATTTCTTATGTAGTCACTTCCTGTCTGAGTCAGGACTGAGTCAGCCACTTACATACCTGATATTTAACTCTTTCAGACAGAGAAAGAAAAAACAGAACACAGCATAGTTATTTGTGTGCTAGGCACTGTAGATACACGTCTATCTCATCATGTCACATGTCAGTTCGGGTATCCTTTAAGTAAGAGTTCTACCCTACTTAGTTCAGAATAATTGGGCCTTCCAATTTTTTTTTTCTTTTTACATTAAGAGGCAATGAACACTGCCGGACTAACGCCGGGGTCTTCTATAACCGCGGGAGTGGTCAGGCGGTCCGGCCAGTGAGTAGATAACACACACAAGTCGGTAGAACAAACATTTGACAAACATGACTTAACATAAATATGTTCACAACAGGAAGTGCTGATGATGCGTGACCCCGCCCCCTGCCAATGATTGGAGGAGGAAGAGAATGATCCCAGTGTCCAGATAAGTGGTGTGAATGGACTACAACCAGTCCCCATTCCAAGGATCTGAAAAAAAAGGGTGACAAGGGGGCGATAGGAAGTATTTCAGCATCACTGACCATCATTAATATCAAGATGGCATTCAGCACACAGAGCTCAAACCACAAGGGCTTCATTCAATTCACTGTTTCTCCAAATTCTTTCCTAAGGAATAATTTTTGAGTTTCAAAAAACTTTTCAGCTCTCTGCAACCGAAAAAGTACCAAAAAGTGCTGTGAAAATTATTCGGCGTATTTTCTAGTTTGCTGGTGGCTTGGAAGGCAGTTTATTGATAAAGCGTGAAAATATTGGCCCCATTTCACTGTATTTGTTTTCATTTCTTGCAATTGGGGCTTTGATAGGTAAAGATGTAAAATGTTGCTTTATAAAGCACGGCAGTATGCAATCTCCCACAGAACATCACTGACATAATAAACAACCATTACATTTCCACTAGAGGTGTGCACATTTTGTGTCAGAAAATGTGTAAGTGAATTCGCTTGCTTATACGTCCGTTATTTCAAAAAGAATTCACATGCATAGTTGCTATTTTTTTTCGTGTTCAAATTTTCATTGTTAAAGTTGTTTTCATCGATCCTAATATAAAACGCACACAACAAGGTACACTTACAACGCACACCAATTTCCTATCCAATACATTACACGGGTGATTCGTGTTACCCAGCATGCCGTGTGCAGAAACTGACAGCACTGCTGTGCCGATGTGTGCAGAAAATGCACAGGAATTTGCATATAGTGGAGACAGGCTCTTATCGAATACATTGAGCAGACAAGCGCAGCATGTGTGTACGGGGTACAGATAACTGACAGCACTGAAAGGCAGGGGGGAGCAGGAGTCACTGAGCAATACACTTACTGTAAAAACAGCACAAGTGATTCTGGAAGGGGTTTCTGCAGAGTCTGCAGGGTTTATTCTGTATTATTTCCAGATATTGCACTATAAGAGGCATATTCACAAAGAATCTGTCTTCAGTTTCTGCAGCGTTGCCATCATCGTGTGGCCTTCCATGTAAATTCAGCGGTTTACTTGTTTCGTCTCTCTGCCGCTATTCCTCCCACGTACGCCATTTAGATATATTTGGAGGGTTCTCTTAGTTTTGTGGCGACAGACACTATCTGAATGCTTCCCCCTTGTTCTCTACGGAAAGTCTGGCCGCTCCCCCCTCCCGCTTTTTTTTGCCTGCAAATTTTTACGTTATCCATCTGAAAAAAAAATCTTCACCTAAATGAGGTGGCGTGCAGTGATGACCGTAATCAACTAATTACGATTACGCAAAATGATGAATACATTTTTGCATTTACGCTTATACGGAATTACGGTTTGTAAATTCGATTTCGTATAGTGATTCGTAATTGTGCCTAAAATTTCGCTGAATTTTTCGTAATTTCGTGCCAACTTTGGCAGTGAATAGCCAAGTTCCCATACAAGGTAGTGACACCAAAATTGCTAAATATGTTAAGGAGAATATTGGGTACAAGTGAAACAAATACATTTTCCAAAAAGACCTTGTAGTTTTTGAGAAAATCTATTTTAAAAAAAGCAAAGAAAAATTGGATTTTAAATAAAAAAAAAATGAGTTTAAAATCCATTTTTTCTTTGCATATTTAAAACTGATTTTCTCAAAAACTACAAGGTCTTTTTAGAAAATTATTTTTTGGACTTTTACCCAATATTCTCCTTAACATATGTAGCAATAGCATCTTTGGGGGCTTTGCTATTAAGTCGGCACAAAATTTCAAGAAATTGCGCAAATATTACGCAAAATTATGAAATACTACTATTACTTACGAAATGAACTACAATTTTTCCTGAATTTTCGCACTACGATTATGATGTGCAAATGCAAATTTTTGCATACTGGTGGCGTGACAGTATGGCTGGAGGGAGTGGGAGGAGGGGGGGGGGGGAATGTGGACGGTTATGGTGAAATATGGCAGCCCTCTCGCTAATAAGTGGACAACCAGACACAGATATTCGACCCTCTAAAGGAAATGAATAGCCCACTCCACAAAAAGAGAGACCCCCCCCCCCCAAAAAAAAATAAAAAATCAAAGAGAAAAACAAAAAACAAAGAAAACACCTAGGGCACTAGGGAGGAGTTATAGTCCGGATGTCAGCTCCACACTGTAATTCCGGTCAGATGAACTGTTCCTGCTTATGTAATCAGAGTTCCAGCAGTGATAATAGAGAGCCATGCTTGTGCCATAGAGGCCGGTGAGGGGGGGGGGGGGGGGGGGGGGGTTCAGGAGAGAAGCTTGCTTCAGGTGAGTAAAGCACATACATAACTTAAGGGGTGCAGGGAGCAAACTAGAGACCAGAGAACAGTAATTCCAGCTTCCTCCAAGGAAAAATCCACAAACAAACTTTTGGGTTACAAATTTATTCAGCACTTGACAAATGTGTTTCGTAGGATAAACAACCACTTCATCGGGTCAGTGTCCCTAAATAGTGGTAATGCCTAACGTAACCGCCTATAGCATAAGACATTTGTAGTATTTTTTGCAGTTTTATCGGGGGCCTCCTAAAATCTCTAGCCCTAGCTTTTCACCCCACGGGGAGGATGGTTTCAAAAACAAAAAAATGACGGCCAAAGTGCGGACCGGTCCATCTTCACAGCGGTTGCCTTGGAGACAGCGTAGGGTTATGAGCACTGCTCTCGTTATGTCACCGATTTTTGCTGTTCATTTTAACTAACGTCACAGATTTTTTTTTCTTGTTTTTTGCCCCTTGGCTGATTTTTGAGGTTTGCTGAAGCCCACCTATCCCTCGAACGAGACACAAGAGCTTCAGTCTGCACCGAAAGCTAGAAAAATAGCGTCAAAAGTCCAGAAACTATCACATTGGTATAATATAGAGTATATCTGAGGCTATAGTACAAAACAGACTTAAAGGGGCACTAAAGCGAAAAACTAAAATTTTAAATATGTGCAAACATACAAATAAGAAGTACATTTTTTTTCCAGAGTAAAATGAGCCATAAATTACCTTTCTCCTATGTTGCTGTCACTTACAGTAGGTAGTAGAAACCTGACAGAAGTGACAGGGACTAGTCCATCCCTTGATAGGGGATTCTCAGGGTTATATTTATTTTCAAAAGCACTTAGTGAATGGCAGTTGCTCTGCCAAAAAACTGTGTAGTGAGCAGGGAAGCTGGCCAGCATCATTGTATAAATCCTTTTTAGAGAATATCTTTATAAAGAATAAAAGCCTTGCTGAGAATCCCCTATGAAGAGATGGACTAGTCCAAAACCTGTCGCTTCTGTCAGATTTCTACTACCTACTGTAAGTGACAGTAACACAGGAGAGAAGTAATTTATGGCTCATTTTGTTCTGGAAAAAACGTATTTCCTATTTGTTTATGTTTGCACATATTTTACATTTTAAAATTTAGTGCCCCTTTAAAGTATTACATTGTATACATAAAATTATATCTGATGGTGCAGAAAATTACATTGCATACATACATGTAGAATAATACACGGAACCGGAACACACGTGACAATCCGTGAGAAGGAAAAATTGTGCGATATTCAGAGAAGCTTTATTTCCGACTTTCTATGCAAATTTCCACCGATTTGAAGTTCAGCTTAAATAGTCCGGTAGCTGCTGATTGGCTGGCTTGGTAATGAGAGGTTAAATCAGCCGGGAAAGCCATACTATCCCAAGACAAAAAGTAGATAAATACTTGCTCTACTTACCTAAAAGGTGTATAGCACTGTCCACGTTTTGATTTCAGTGAACTTTATTCAGTAAATAAAGAGAATTCTGTTCCAGAAAGATTGGTTCCCTCTGACTGAAGCCAATCCTGATGTCATTTCCTCCCTTACTTGCCTTCTAGAAACTGCTCTGTCATAGCTAGCTTGCTTTGTAAACACACGTGAGCACAACATAGAGCAGATTTCAGCAGCTTCTGCAGAGGGGGGAGGTTGCACTGAACTTCCCTCAGCCAATCAGTGAGGAGCAGGAATATGGGAGGGGTGAGGACAAGCTTCCTTCTCATTGGCCATGGCAAAAATACAGCCAGGCTGACTGAGAAGATTTATTACAGAAGAAACATTTCTGATTATATTGGAATGCTTGCAATGCAGGGTCAGGTTGTAGACTCCATAATAAACACAGAGCAGTGGGTAAATGGAATTTGATTTTGTGGCTTGAATAATTCCAACATTCTTTGACTGGCTCAGTTGGAATCTCCATGAAATTTGCATGCAAGCTGAACTCATTTGCATCTCATTAGAAATCTCTGCCAATCAGCTGCTTCTGGGCTTAGCTGACTGAATTAGAATTTGGAGGAAATTTTCATGCAAGGTTGGGATTGAAGCTCATCTCTATTAGTAAGTTCATTACTGAATAACACTGAACGATGTGGTACAAAAGCTCACAAATATTGTGTCTTCTGCATGCACGTTTGCTGCAAGCCAAATTAATAGTCCCCCCCCCCCCCCCCCCCCCCAATATCCCCGCCTCTCACTGGCCTGAAAGTTTGTAGAAATGGTCACAAGCCCAATGACACCGAGATTTATCACAAAAGATCACATCTCCAATTGCCCTTAAAGTGGACCTGAACTCAGAACTTCTTCTCTACTCTAAAAGATAAGCAACAGCATAACCACCTTTAAAAAAATTCTCTTAGTTACAGCTGATACAACTCCTAAAATAAATCTGCACTGTACCTACTCCCTGCTTTCATGGGAGCAGACATATTAACATCCTGCGTTTTCAAATTAGCTGCTCTGCCGAGGCAGCCAGCTGACACAGCTTAGAGATCAAATTACAAATTGTGATTAGACACAGATGAGGGGCAATTAGACAGGGCTAAACTCTCTAAATAAATACAGGGTGCAGCGTGTGCTGATCTCTGCTGCCTCCAGTATGTGCAGTATAAGCTGTTACTCTGTGCCTGTACTGATAGTAAACTAGCTGCAGTGTGTGCTGATCTCTGCTGGCTCCAGTATGTACAGTATAAGCTGTTACTCTGTGCCTGTACTGATAGTAAACTAGCTGCAGTGTGTGCTGATCTCTGCTGCCTCCAGTATGTGCAGTATAATCTGTTGCTCTGTGCCTGTACTGATAGTAAACTAGCTGCAGTGTGTGCTGATCTCTGCTGCCTCCAGTATGTACAGTATAAGCTGTTACTCTGTGCCTGTACTGATAGTAAACTAGCTGCAGTGTGTGCTGATTTCTGCTACCTCCAGTATGTACAGTATAAGCTGTTACTCTGTGCTTGTACTGATAGTAAACTAGCTGCAGTGTGTGCTGATCTCTGCTACCTCCAATATGTACAATATAAGCTGTTACTCTGTGCCTGTACTGATAGTAAACTAGCTGCTGTGTGTGCTGATCTCTGCTGCCTCCAGTATGTACAGTATGAGCTGTTATTCTGTGCCTGTACTGATAGTAAACTAGCTGCAGTGTGTTCTTATCTCTGCTGCCTCCAGTATAAGCTGTAACTCTGTTCTGATGTTTACTGCATGTTGATGGTATAGTCTGTGATCTTCACTTTAACCACCTTACGACCGCCTAACGCTGAAAGGCGGCCGCAAGGCGGCTCCCCCAGGACCATGTGATTGACGTCAAGTCCTGGGGGAGTGGTTTACAGGGGAATGCGTGCATCCCCGCTTGTGACTACCAGGGGGCGATCGCCGCTAGCAGACTGTTAGGCGGGGGAAACACCGTCTATTTACATTGTACAGCGCTGCTCCCTACTGCAGCACTGTACTGGGGACAGCTGTGTCACTTAGCTGTCCCCTGGGGAGGCTCCGATCGCCATTCCCTCTCATAGGCTGATGCCTATGAGAAAGGATCGCCCTGATTGGCTGACGGGGGACGGGAGGGGGGAAAATAAAATAAATTAAAAAATAGTAAAAATTAAAAGAAAAAAACAACTCTACAGCAGTAATCAGAGCCCACCAATAGAACTCTCTGTTAGTGGGCAGAAATCTCTGTTAGTGGGCAGAAAATGGAGGAGGAATTCATTTGTGTGCTGCGTTGTGTGGCTCTGCAGCAAGCTATCAGCCTCCCTGGCGTTCATGCGTCCGCGGGAGGGAACATTTTGTTACAAACTTGTTTAATATAGTGTAGCTAGCACTTTTCCAGCTACACATGTGCCCCAAGTCCCCCGGCACCGCTCTGAACCCCCCTGATCGCCACAGGCTATATTTACCTAGCCGCGATCCCGTGAGAACCGCAACTTCCCCGAACAGCTTCTGTTGATGCTATGGTGACGATCGGACAGGACGTCATCAACATCATGCGCAGTCCCGATTCTCCCCATAGCACCGCCTGGCGGCTATTGGAGAGGCTGCGCCATTGCGGGTTCCGGGGGGGGGGGGGGGGGGAGGTATGTACAGGGGCAGCGATCGGTGGGATCAGAGGGTGCCGGCGGCGATCTGGGGGCAACATGTAGCTAGCCAAGTGCTAGCTACATGATCTAAAACAATTTGTATTTAAAAAAAGCCACCCGGGGCCGTGCGATCCCCTGCGGCGGTGCTTAAGGCAGCAGAGCACGGAATTGTAAAAAATGGGGGAGAGGAGGGGGCGGGGACAGTTTTTAAGCAAACAGGAAATGTTTGCCAATTGGCTGCACTTGCGGTTGGGGAGAGGAAGGAGGGGCCCCCAAAGTCTCTGGGCCCCCCTGCGATGGTTGATTGCTACGCCCATGGTTCCCGATATCTTTGTGCAGTCATACTTAAAGGATACCCGAAGTGGCATGTGACATGATGAGATAGACATGTGTATGTAAAGTGCCCAGCACACAAATCACTAGGCTGTGTTCCTTTTTTTCTTTCTCTGCCTGAAAGAGTTAAATATCAGGTATGTAAGTGGCTGACTCAGTCCTGACTCAGACAGGAAGTGACTACAGTGTGACCCTCACTGATAAGAAATCCCCCTTTTTATCACTGTAGTCACTTCCTGTCTGAGTCAGGACTGAGTCAGCCACTTACATACCTGATATTTAACTCTTTCAGGCAGAGAAAGAAAAAAAGGAACACAGCCTAGTTATTAGTGTGCTAGGCACTGTACATACACATGTCTATCTCATCATGTCACATCAGGTATCGTTTTAACGTTACCCTGCGGTATAAAAGGGTAACGCAATGGAATGAAAGCTTCCCAGAGTGAAGGGAACCTGAGGGTCCCCACTAACGGTGAACCGCGACACTACCGCATCTTTCCACAGTGATCAGATGAAAATAGCGCCCAACGTCTCTGGCATTCTAGTATGTAATCCCATTCCTCCATTGTGCTGCAAATATCTATAAACTGTAAACTCAAGGAATCAAAAGATTGTGCCAGGATTGTATCGTTCTCCACATACAAGCAAGACTGAATACTTTGTGAGAAATCTATAGAAAAGACCATCAATATAATACAGCCCGACTTGAACCAGGCCTCGTCAGTCGACGTTTTTAGAGGTTTATCTATATTTTTGTAGTATGTGGTTAAACATAAATAAATATGTGCAAGGGAGAGCAGCACTTGAACAATGTGCAGTATCTCGAAATGTGCCTTCAAAAACCTGCCCAGATCTTCACCCTTCACCCCGTTAACTCCAGAGGCAGCTCTCTGCCGCACAGGATCTCCCACTGCCGGGCGAGCAGGGAGATCAGCTTCTCTCGGCAGTCCGCACTCGGGATAAAGATGTACCACTGGACTTCCTGACTAACACTAGAGGACTTCTGGGCATCGGAGGGGCCCAAAGGCTCGGCAAAGTGATCCATGGACAAGCTGTGCATCAGGTCCTGGTTGCTGGAGTCATCAAAGACGAACGTGAGAGTCTGCGGGTAAGTCTGGTATCCCATCAACACTCGGTCTAAATCCCGGATGCGTCTCCCATCCGTTAACTGATATTTATCTTTTTTGGGGGGTTCTTTGGCAAAATCGGGAAGCGGGTAGCTGATGTAGTCTTCATCGAAGAGGAAGAGGTCCGAGCTGGTGAGGATGAGGGTCTTGGGCTGCAGTAGGGCTTCTCGGTCTGGTTCCTCTGCTGTCACCACATGGAAAGCCAGGACATAGAGCAGGATGTTCAGTGATGGCAAAGTCCCGGCAGCGTCTGCTTGTTCCGTCACGATGTACGTGAGGTCCCCGATTTCTTCTTCGTTGGGATAGATGAACTTCACTCGACTGGAATGAATTAGTTCGTAGTTCTCCAATTTTCCTGAAAGCAAAAAACAGAATTGTGATTAATAATTAAGATGGAATTTGTGCAGCCAATCAAAACACTTATTTTTTACAGTTATCTATTCTCTGTAGTTAAAGGGAACCTGAACTGAGTAAAATTATTTAAAATAAACACATGACCTAGCTGCAAATGAATATTACATACTAACGTCATTGTCATTTTCCCTCAGAAGCTCGTCATTTTTTTCTTACAGTGATTCCTTCCAGTTCTGACAATATATTGTCAGAACTGAAATATACCAGTTGCTGTCAGTTCTATATCAGCAGTTGTCAGTTACAACTGAATGTGCAAGGTAATGTCCATGTTTCCCTATGGCTCAAGTAGGTGATATTACAGTGTAACAGTGTGCTGACCAGGATGCTGTTATGGGGTAATGGCCATTTTTAAAATGGGAGGACGGAGAATTTGATTGATCACAGTGGACAAACAGGACACAGGAGAGTGATTTGGGCTGGTTAGGTAGGTCCAGTAATACAAGTACAGGCAGTCATAGGAAAGGAGCACACAATCATGTAGAATATACCAGGGAAGGGAGAGGGTACAAGATACATGATCATGTGATTATGGGCTGGTTAGGTAGGTCCAGTAATATAAGTACAGGCTGTATGGGTCACGTGACACAGCTTGTTGGAAGGTGCGTGGTGTGAGGGGGATCCTCCTATGTATGGTTTGGGAGAGCCCTGAGATAAATTCCTGCTAGTCTGGCTAAAGTACCCTGGTAGATTCTCCTTCATTTATCGAACATGTAATAAAAAAAGATGACCGATGTAACAAGGTTATATGACAAAGGGCAAAGTTATACAAAGCAAACAGGGTACAAGATACATGATCATGTGATTTGGGCTGGTTAGGTAGGTCCAGTAATACAAGTACGAGGCTGTCATAGGAAAGGAGCACACGATCATGTAGAATACACCAGGGAAGGGAGAGGGTACAAGATACATGATCATGTGATTTGGGCTGGTTAGGTAGGTCCAGTAATACAAATATGAGGCTGTCATAGGAAAGGAGCAGACGATCATGTAGAATACACTAGGGAAGGGAGAGGGTACAGGATACATGATCATGTGATTTGGGCTGGTTAGGTTGGCCCAGTAATACAAGTACGAGGCGGTCATAGGAAAGGATCACACGATCATGTAGAATACACCAGGGAAGGGAGAGGGTACAAGATACATGATCATGTGATTTGGGCTGGTTAGGTAGCTCCAGTAATACAAGTACAGGCTGTCATAGGAAATGAGCACACAATCATGTAGAATACACTAGGGAAGTGAGAGGGTACAAGATACATGATCATGTGATTTGGGCTGGTTAGGTAGGTCCAGTAATACAAGTACAGGCTGTCATAGGAAAGGAGCACACGATCATGTAGAATACACTAGGGAAGGGAGAGAGTACAAGATACATGATTATGTGATTTGGGCTGGTTAGGTAGGTGCAGTAATACAAGTACGAGGCGGTCATAGGAAAGGAGCACACAATCATGTAGAATACACCAGGGAAGGGAGAGGTTACAAGATACATGATCATGTGATTTGGGCTGGTTAGGTAGCTCCAGTAATACAAGTACAGGCGGTCATAGGAAAGGAGCACACGATCATGTAGAATACACCAGGGAAGGGAGAGGGTACAAGATACATGATCATGTGATTTGGGCTGGTTAGGTAGCTCCAGTAATACAAGTACAGGCGGTCATAGGAAAGGAGCACACGATCATGTAGAATACACCAGGGAAGGGAGAGGGTACAAGATACATGATCATGTGATTTGGGCTGGTTAGGTAGGCCCAGTAATACAAGTACAGGCGGTCATAGGAAAGGAGCACACAATCATGTAGAATACACCAGGGAAGGGAGAGGGTACAAGATACATGATCATGTGATTTGAGCTGGTTAGGTAGCTCCAGTAATACAAGTACAGGCGGTCATAGGAAAGGAGCACACGATCATGTAGAATACACCAGGGAAGGAATAGGGTACAAGATACATGATCATGTGATTTGGGCTGGTTAGGTAGCTCCAGTAATACAAGTACAGGCGGTCATAGGAAAGGAGCAGACGATCATGTAGAATACACTAGGGAAGGGAGAGGGTACAAGATACATGATCATGTGACTTGGGCTGGTTAGGTAGGCCCAGTGATACAAGTACAAGGCTGTCATAGGAAAGAACCACACAATCATGTAGAATACACTAGGGAAGGGAGAGGGTACAAGATACATGATCATGTGATTTGGGCTGGTTAGGTAGGTCCAGTAATACAAGTACGAGGCTGTCATAGGAAAGGAGCACACGATCATGTAGAATACACTAGGGAAGGGAGAGGGTACAAGATACATGATCATGTGATTTGGGCTGGTTAGGTAGCTCCAGTAATACAAGTACGAGGCTGTCATAGGAAAGGAGCACACCATCATGTAGAATACACTACGGAAGGGAGAGGGTACAAGATACATGATCATGTGATTTGGGCTGGTTAGGTAGGTCCAGTAATACAAGTACGAGGCTGTCATGGGAAAGGAGCACATGATCATGTAGAATACATTAGGAAAGGGATAGGGTACAAGATACATGATCATGTGATTTGGGCTGGTTAGGTAGGCCCAGTAATACAAGTACGAGGCTGTCATAGGAAAGGAGCACACGATCATGTAGAATACACCAGGGAAGGGATAGGGTACAAGATACATGATCATGTGATTTGGGCTGGTTAGGTAGGTCCAGTAATACAAATATGAGGCTGTCATAGGAAAGGAGCACACGATCATGTAGAATACACTAGGGAAGGGAGAGGGTACAGGATACATGATCATGTGATTTGGGCTGGTTAGGTTGGCCCAGTAATACAAGTACGAGGCTGTCATAGGAAAGGAGCACATGATCATGTAGAATACACTAGGGAAGGGAGAGGGTACAAGATACATGATCATGTGATTTGGGCTGGTTAGGTTGGCCCAGTAATACAAGTACGAGGCTGTCATAGGAAAGGAGCACATGATCATGTAGAATACACTAGGTAAGGGAGATGGTACAAGATACATGATCATGTGATTTGGGCTGGTTAGGTTGGCCCAGTAATACAAGTACGAGGCTGTCATAGGAAAGGAGCACATGATCATGTAGAATACACTAGGTAAGGGAGATGGTACAAGATACATGATCATGTGATTTGGGCTGGTTAGGTAGGTCCAGTAATACAAGTATGAGGCAGTCATAGGAAAGGAGCACATGATCATGTAGAATATACCAGGGAAGGGAGAGGGTACAAGATACATGATCATGTGATTTGGGCTGGTTAGGTAGCTCCAGTAATACAAGTACAGGCGGTCATAGGAAAGGAGCACACGATCATGTAGAATACACCAGGGAAGGGATAGGGTACAAGATACATGATCATGTGATTTGGGCTGGTTAGGTAGGTCCAGTAATACAAGTACGAGGCTGTCATAGGAAAGGAGCACACCATCATGTAGAATACACTAGGTAAGGGAGATGGTACAAGATACATGGTCATGTGATTTGGGCTGGTTAGGTAGGTCCAGTAATACAAGTATGAGGCAGTCATAGGAAAGGAGCACATGATCATGTAGAATATACCAGGGAAGGGAGAGGGTACAAGATACATGATCATGTGATTTGGGCTGGTTAGGTAGCTCCAGTAATACAAGTACAGGCGGTCATAGGAAAGGAGCACACGATCATGTAGAATACACCAGGGAAGGAATAGGGTACAAGATACATGATCATGTGATTTGGGCTGGTTAGGTAGCTCCAGTAATACAAGTACAGGCGGTCATAGGAAAGGAGCACACGATCATGTAGAATACACCAGGGAAGGGATAGGGTACAAGATACATGATCATGTGATTTGGGCTGTTTAGGTAGGCCCAGTAATACAATACAAGGCGGTCATAGAAAAGGAGCACACGATCATGTAGAATACACTAGGGAAGGGAGAGGGTACAGGATACATGATCATGTGATTTGGGCTGGTTAGGTAGGTCCAGTAATACAAGTATGAGGCAGTCATAGGAAAGAAGCACACGATCACGTAGAATACACTAGGGAAGGGAGAGGGTACAAGATACATGATCATGTGATTTGGGCTGGTTAGGTAGGTCCAGTAATACAAATATGAGGCTGTCATAGGCTTACAATCTAAGGATTGAATTTCACAAACCCCTGCCTACTCTCAGGTTGAGAGAAGAGGATTCCTGGTGCTTCTATATCATCCTGTAATAACTGGGAAACAGAAGAATAACCAGGAGCCAGATGGTGCTACATGTCTGCAAGAAGGAAAGAGTTTGGATGTTTGGAATTCGACGCATTCCTTTCCACACCTATTGTTTCCAGGCCCCATTTCCCTTACATCACTTCCTGTGTCAGACATCTGCCATGGGGCCACAGCCTCGGTGGTCATTCCTTTCTGAGGGAATCTGGGATACCTCACAGGATTACACAGGCATGTGTAACATCAATGAAACGCTTTCATTTCTGATACACAGAAATTCCTTCCATGTCACGATTGTCCCGTGCCTGGTAATCAGTTCTGTTCTCTACATACAGAGCTGTCACTGGGCAGGAAGGCACTCTACACAGTGATGTGAAAACTATTTGCCCCCTTCCTGATTTCTTATTCTTTTGCATGTTTGTCACACTTAAAATGTTTCTGCTCATCAAAAACCGTTAACTATTAGTCAAAGATAACATAATTGAACACAAAATGCAGTTTTAAATGATGGTTTTTATTATTTAGTGAGAAAAAAAACTCCAAATCTTCATGGCCCTGTGTGAAAAAGTGATTGCCCCCCTTGTCAACAATTAACTTAACTGTGGTTTATCACACCTGAGTTCAATTTCTGTAGTCACCCCCAGGCCTGATTACTGCCACACCTGTTTCAATCAAGAAATCACTTAAATAGGAGCTATCTGACACAGAGAAGTAGACCAAAAGCACCTCAAAAGCTAGACATCATGCCAAGATCCAAAGAAATTCAGGAACAAATGAGAACAAAAGTAATTGAGATCTATCAGTCTGGTAAAGGTTCTAAAGCCATTTCTAAAGCTTTGGGACTCCAGCAAATCACAGTGACAGCCATTATCCAAAAATGGCAGAAACATGGAACAGTGATGAACCTTCCCAGGAGTGGCCGGCCGACCAAAATTACCCCAAGAGTGCAGAGAAAACTCATCCAAGAGGCCACAAAAGACCCCAGGACAACATCTAAAGAACTGCAGGCCTCACTTGCCTCAATTAAGGTCAGTGTTCACGACTCCACCATAAGAAAGAGACTGCACGGCAGATATCCAAGGCGCAAACCACTTTTAAGCAAAAAGAACATTAAGGCTCGTCTGAATTTTGCTAAAAAACATCTCAATGATTGCCAAGACTTTTGGGAAAATACCTTGTGGACCGACGAGACAAAAGTTGAACTTTTTGGAAGGTGCGTGTCCCGTTACATCTGGCGTAGAAGTAACACAGCATTTAAGCAAAAGAACATCATACCAACAGTAAAATATGGTGGTGGTAGTGTGATGGTCTGGGGTTGTTTTGCTGCTTCAGTACCTGGAAGGCTTGCTGTGCTAGATGGAACCATGAATTCTACTGTCTACCAAAAAATCCTGAAGGAGAATGTCCGGCCATCTGTTCCTCAACTCAAGCTGAAGCGATCTTGGGTGCTGCAGCAGGACAATAACCCAAAACACACCAGCAAATCCACCTCTGAATGGCTGAAGAAAAACAAAATGAAGACTTTGGAGTGGCCTAGTCAAAGTCCTGACCTGAATCCTATTGAGATGTTGTGGCATGACCTTAAAAAGGCGGTTCATGCTAGAAAACCCTCAAATAAAGCTGAATTACAACAATTCTGCAAAGATGAGTGAGCCAAAATTCCTCTAGAGTGCTGTAAAAGACTCGTTGCAAGTTATCGCAAACGCTTGATTGCAGTTATTGCTGCTAAGGGTGGCCCAACCAGTTATTAGGTTTAGGGGGCAATTTTCTTTTTCACACAGGGCCATGTAGGTTTGAAGTTTTTTTTCTCACTAAATAATAAAAACCATCATTTAAAACTGCATTTTGTGTTCAATTATGTTATCTTTGACTAATAGTCAACGGTTTTTGATGAGCAGAAACATTTAAGTGTGACAAACATGCAAAAGAATAAGAAATCAGGAAGGGGGCAAATAGTTTTTCACACCACTGTATGTGAGGAACAAGGCCGCAGTCTATAATCAGCAAACAAGCCACGCCCCCCTGAGGAAGCCGATGAAACTGTTGGGAGCGCTCTCCCTCTCTCACATGGGACGCCGCACCGCCCCAGCCACCTAGCAGCGGGATCCAGCAGGCGAGATCCATCCGCCCCGCACCCAGCCCAGCGTACCTAACTGGGCAACTGTGCCAGGACCCGTTGCTGCAGGCCGCTCCGCTCTACCCACGCTCCTGGTGGACATCTTTCCAGCGCACTACACGTGTGCCAGCACTAGCTATTTTCAACATCAGCTCCAACCATCTAGCATCCAGCAAAGTTCCGGTGTGGTGAGACTATTGAATATATAATGCATTTGGGATTGCTTATGTCAGCTGCTGCGGCGACGGCCGCCTCTGTGCTATGAGCTTATAATGCATATGGCTTTTGTTGCTTTCCCGATTTGCTGAGAATTGCTGAAACCACTAACCGAGCTTGCAGGACTAACTCTGTTGCTGTGGAGGTATATTTTCTATAGAACTGCTCTGGAGACTTTACCTTGTAAGCGCTTTATCTGCTATATACCAGCCCCTGGTGTGCCTTATATCACGGCCGTGGTGTGCTTGTGTGGTTATATGCGCAGTGACTTGTGGTTATATGCGCAGTGACTTGTGGTTGTCTGTGGCGGAGTGACTTGTGGTTATATGCGGAGTGACTTGTGGTGGTCTGTGGCGGAGTGACTTGTGGTTGTCTGTGGCGGAGTGACTTGTGGTTATATGCGGAGTGACTTGTGGTTGTCTGTGGCGGGGTGACTTGTGGTTATATGCGGAGTGACTTGTGGTTGTCTGTGGCGGAGTGACTTGTGGTTATATGCGGAGTGACTTGTGGTTGTCTGTGGCGGAGTGACTTGTGGTTGTCTGTGGCGGAGTGACTTGTGGTTGTCTGTGGCGGAGTGACTTGTGGTTGTCTGTGGCGGAGTGACTTGTGGTTGTCTGTGGCCGAGTGACTTGTGGTTATATGCGGAGTGACTTGTGGTTGTCTGTGGCGGAGTGACTTGTGGTTGTCTGTGGCGGAGTGACTTGTGGTTATATGCGCAGTGACTTGTGGTTGTCTGTGGCGGAGTGACTTGTGGTTGTCTGTGGCGGAGTGACTTGTGGTTGTCTGTGGCGGAGTGACTTGTGGTTATATGCGCAGTGACTTGTGGTTGTCTGTGGCGGAGTGACTTGTGGTTATATGCGGAGTGACTTGTGGTTGTCTGTGGCGGAGTGACTTGTGGTTATATGCGGAGTGACTTGTGGTTATATGCGGAGTGACTTGTGGTTGTCTGTGGCGCAGTGACTTGTGGTTGTCTGTGGCGGAGTGACTTGTGGTTATATGCGGAGTGACTTGTGGTTGTCTGTGGCGGAGTGACTTGTGGTTATATGCGGAGTGACTTGTGGTTGTCTGTGGCGGAGTGACTTGTGGTTATATGCGGAGTGACTTGTGGTTGTCTGTGGCGGGGTGACTTGTGGTTATATGCGGAGTGACTTGTGGTTGTCTGTGGCGGAGTGACTTGTGGTTATATGCGGAGTGACTTGTGGTTGTCTGTGGCGGGGTGACTTGTGGTTATATGCGGAGTGACTTGTGGTTGTCTGTGGCGGAGTGACTTGTGGTTATATGCGCAGTGACTTGTGGTTGTCTGTGGCGGAGTGACTTGTGGTTATATGCGGAGTGACTTGTGGTTGTCTGTGGCGGAGTGACTTGTGGTTATATGCGGAGTGACTTGTGGTTGTCTGTGGCGGAGTGACATGTGGTTATATGCGGAGTGACTTGTGGTGGTCTGTGGCGGAGTGACTTGTGGTTATATGCGGAGTGACTTGTGGTTGTCTGTGGCGGAGTGACTTGTGGTTATATGCGGAGTGACTTGTGGTTGTCTGTGGCGGAGTGACTTGTGGTTGTCTGTGGCGGAGTGACTTGTGGTTATATGCGGAGTGACTTGTGGTTGTCTGTGGCGGAGTGACTTGTGGTTGTCTGTGGCGGAGTGACTTGTGGTTATATGCGGAGTGACTTGTGGTTGTCTGTGGCGGATTGACTTGTGGTTGTCTGTGGTGGAGTGACTTGTGGTTATATGCGGAGTGACTTGTGGTTGTCTGTGGCGGAGTGACTTGTGGTTATATGCGGAGTGACTTGTGGTGGTCTGTGGCGGAGTGACTTGTGGTTATATGCGGAGTGACTTGTGGTTGTCTGTGGCGGGGTGACTTGTGGTTGTCTGTGGCGGGGTGACTTGTGGTTATATGCGGAGTGACTTGTGGGTGTCTGTGGCGGAGTGACTTGTGGTTATATGCGGAGTAAGTTGTGGTTGTCTGTGGCGGAGTGATTTGTGGTTGTCTGTGGCGGGGTGACTTGTGGTTATATGCGGAGTGACTTGTGGTTGTCTGTGGCGGGGTGACTTGTGGTTATATGCGGAGTGACTTGTGGTTGTCTGTGGCGGAGTGACTTGTGGTTATATGCGGAGTGACTTGTGGTTGTCTGTGGCGGAGTGACTTGTGGTTATATGCGGAGTGACTTGTGGTTGTCTGTGGCGGAGTGACTTGTGGTTATATGCGGAGTGACTTGTGGTTGTCTGTGGCGAAGTGACTTGTGGTTATATGCGGAGTGACTTGTGGTTGTCTGTGGCGGAGTGACTTGTGGTTATATGCGGAGTAAGTTGTGGTTGTCTGTGGCGGAGTGACTTGTGGTTATATGCGGAGTGACTTGTGGTTGTCTGTGGCGGGGTGACTTGTGGTTATATGCGGAGTGACTTGTGGTTGTCTGTGGCGGAGTGACTTGTGGTTATATGCGGAGTGACTTGTGGTGGTCTGTGGCGGAGTGACTTGTGGTTATATGCGGAGTGACTTGTGGTTGTCTGTGGCGGGGTGACTTGTGGTTGTCTGTGGCGGGGTGACTTGTGGTTATATGCGGAGTGACTTGTGGTTGTCTGTGGCGGAGTGACTTGTGGTTATATGCGGAGTGACTTGTGGTTGTCTGTGGCGGGGTGACTTGTGGTTATATGCGGAGTGACTTGTGGTTGTCTGTGGGGAAGTGACTTGTGGTTATATGCGGAGTGACTTGTGGTTGTCTGTGGCGGAGTGACTTGTGGTTATATGCGGAGTAAGTTGTGGTTGTCTGTGGCGGAGTGACTTGTGGTTATATGCGGAGTGACTTGTGGTTGTCTGTGGCGGGGTGACTTGTGGTTATATGCGGAGTGACTTGTGGTTGTCTGTGGCGGGGTGACTTGTGGTTATATGCGGAGTGACTTGTGGTTGTCTGTGGCGGAGTGACTTGTGGTTATATGCGGAGTGACTTGTGGTTGTCTGTGGCGGAGTGACTTGTGGTTATATGCGGAGTGACTTGTGGTTGTCTGTGGCGGGGTGACTTGTGGTTATATGCGGAGTGACTTGTGGTTGTCTGTGGCGGGGTGACTTGTGGTTATATGCGGAGTGACTTGTGGTTGTCTGTGGCGGAGTGACTTGTGGTTATATGCGGAGTGACTTGTGGTTATATGCGGAGTGACTTGTGGTTGTCTGTGGCGGGGTGACTTGTGGTTATATGCGGAGTGACTTGTGGTTGTCTGTGACGGGGTGACTTGTGGTTATATGCGGAGTGACTTGTGGTTGTCTGTGGCGGAGTGACTTGTGGTTATATGCGGAGTGACTTGTGGTTGTCTGTGGCGGGGTGACTTGTAGTTATATGCGGAGTGACTTGTGGTTGTCTGTGGCGGGGTGACTTGTGGTTATATGCGGAGTGACTTGTGGTTGTCTGTGGCGGGGTGACTTGTGGTTATATGCGGAGTGACTTGTGGTTGTCTGTGGCGGGGTGACTTGTGGTTATATGCGGAGTGACTTGTGGTTGTCTGTGGCGGGGTGACTTGTGGTTATATGCGGAGTGACTTGTGGTTGTCTGTGGCGGAGTGACTTGTGGTTATATGCGGAGTGACTTGTGGTTGTCTGTGGCGGAGTGACTTGTGGTTATATGCGGAGTGACTTGTGGTTGTCTGTGGCGGAGTGACTTGTGGTTATATGCGGAGTGACTTGTGGTTGTCTGTGGCGGAGTGACTTGTGGTTATATGCGGAGTGACTTGTGGTTGTCTGTGGCGGAGTGACTTGTGGTTATATGCGGAGTGACTTGTGGTTGTCTGTGGCGGAGTGACTTGTGGTTATATGCCGAGTGACTTGTGGTTGTCTGTGGCGGAGTGACTTGTGGTTATATGCGGAGTGACTTGTGGTTGTCTGTGGCGGAGTGACTTGTGGTTACATGCGGAGTGACTTGTGGTTGTCTGTGGCGGGGTGACTTGTGGTTGTCTGTGGCGGGGTGACTTGTGGTTATTTGCGGAGTGACTTGTGGTTGTCTGTGGCGGAGTGACTTGTGGTTATATGCGGAGTGACTTGTGGTTGTCTGTGGCGGAGTGACTTGTGGTTATATGCGGAGTGACTTGTGGTTGTCTGTGGCGGAGTGACTTGTGGTTGTCTGTGGCGGAGTGACTTGTGGTTATATGCGGAGTGACTTGTGGTTGTCTGTGGCGGAGTGACTTGTGGTTATATGCGGAGTGACTTGTGGTTGTCTGTGGCGGGGTGACTTGTGGTTATATGCAGAGTGACTTGTGGTTGTCTGTGGCGGGGTGACTTGTGGTTATATGCGGAGTGACTTGTGGTTGTCTGTGGCGGAGCGACTTGTGGTTGTCTGTGGCGGAGTGACTTGTGGTTATATGCGGAGTGACTTGTGGTTATATGCGGAGTGACTTGTGGTTGTCTGTGGCGGGGTGACTTGTGGTTATATGCGGAGTGACTTGTGGTTGTCTGTGGCGGGGTGACTTGTGGTTATATGCGGAGTGACTTGTGGTTGTCTGTGGCGGAGTGACTTGTGGTTGTCTGTGGCGGAGTGACTTGTGGTTGTCTGTGGCGGAGTGACTTGTGGTTGTCTGTGGCGGAGTGACTTGTGGTTATATGCGGAGTGACTTGTGGTTGTCTGTGGCGGGGTGACTTGTGGTTATATGCGGAGTGACTTGTGGTTGTCTGTGGCGGAGTGACTTGTGGTTGTCTGTGGCGGGGTGACTTGTGGTTGTCTGTGGCGGGGTGACTTGTGGTTATATGCGGAGTGACTTGTGGTTGTCTGTGGCGGAGTGACTTGTGGTTATATGCGGAGTGACTTGTGGTTGTCTGTGGCAGAGTGACTTGTGGTTGTCTGTGGCGGGGTGACTTGTGGTTATATGCGGAGTGACTTGTGGTTGTCTGTGGCGGAGTGACTTGTGGTTGTCTGTGGCGGAGTGACTTGTGGTTGTCTGTGGCGGAGTGACTTGTGGTTGTCTGTGGCGGAGTGACTTGTGGTTATATGCGGAGTGACTTGTGGTTGTCTGTGGCGGAGTGACTTGTGGTTATATGCGGAGTGAATTGTGGTTGTCTGTGGCGGAGTGACTTGTGGTTATATGCGGAGTGACTTGTGGTTGTCTGTGGCGGAGTGACTTGTGGTTGTCTGTGGCGGAGTGACTTGTGGTTGTCTGTGGCGGAGTGACTTGTGGTTGTCTGTGGCGGAGTGACTTGTGGTTATATGCGGAGTGACTTGTGGTTGTCTGTGGCGGAGTGACTTGTGGTTGTCTGTGGCGGGGTGACTTGTGGTTATATGCGGAGTGACTTGTGGTTGTCTGTGGCGGAGTGACTTGTGGTTGTCTGTGGCGGAGTGACTTGTGGTTGTCTGTGGCGGAGTGACTTGTGGTTGTCTGTGGCGGAGTGACTTGTGGTTATATGCGGAGTGACTTGTGGTTGTCTGTGGCGGAGTGACTTGTGGTTATATGCGGAGTGAATTGTGGTTGTCTGTGGCGGAGTGACTTGTGGTTATATGCGGAGTGACTTGTGGTTGTCTGTGGCGGAGTGACTTGTGGTTGTCTGTGGCGGAGTGACTTGTGGTTGTCTGTGGCGGAGTGACTTGTGGTTGTCTGTGGCGGAGTGACTTGTGGTTATATGCGGAGTGACTTGTGGTTGTCTGTGGCGGAGTGACTTGTGGTTATATGCGGAGTGAATTGTGGTTGTCTGTGGCGGAGTGACTTGTGGTTATATGCGGAGTGACTTGTGGTTGTCTGTGGCGGAGTGACTTGTGGTTATATGCGGAGTGAATTGTGGTTGTCTGTGGCGGAGTGACTTGTGGTTATATGCGGAGTGACTTGTGGTTGTCTGTGGCGGAGTGACTTGTGGTTGTCTGTGGCGGAGTGACTTGTGGTTATATGCGGAGTGAATTGTGGTTGTCTGTGGCGGGGTGACTTGTGGTTATATGCGGAGTGACTTGTGGTTATATGCGGAGTGACTTGTGGTTGTCTGTGGCGGAGTGACTTGTGGTTGTCTGTGGCGGAGTGACTTGTGGTTATATGCGGAGTGACTTGTGGTTGTCTGTGGCGGAGTGACTTGTGGTTGTCTGTGGCGGAGTGACTTGTGGTTATATGCGGAGTGAATTGTGGTTGTCTGTGGCGGGGTGACTTGTGGTTATATGCGGAGTGACTTGTGGTTATATGCGGAGTGAATTGTGGTTGTCTGTGGCGGAGTGACTTGTGGTTATATGCGGAGTGACTTGTGGTTGTCTGTGGCGGAGTGACTTGTGGTTATATGCGGAGTGAATTGTGGTTGTCTGTGGCGGGGTGACTTGTGGTTATATGCGGAGTGACTTGTGGTTGTCTGTGGGGAAGTGACTTGTGGTTATATGCGGAGTGACTTGTGGTTGTCTGTGGCGGAGTGACTTGTGGTTATATGCGGAGTAAGTTGTGGTTGTCTGTGGCGGAGTGACTTGTGGTTATATGCGGAGTGACTTGTGGTTGTCTGTGGCGGGGTGACTTGTGGTTATATGCGGAGTGACTTGTGGTTGTCTGTGGCGGGGTGACTTGTGGTTATATGCGGAGTGACTTGTGGTTGTCTGTGGCGGAGTGACTTGTGGTTATATGCGGAGTGACTTGTGGTTGTCTGTGGCGGAGTGACTTGTGGTTATATGCGGAGTGACTTGTGGTTGTCTGTGGCGGGGTGACTTGTGGTTATATGCGGAGTGACTTGTGGTTGTCTGTGGCGGGGTGACTTGTGGTTATATGCGGAGTGACTTGTGGTTGTCTGTGGCGGAGTGACTTGTGGTTATATGCGGAGTGACTTGTGGTTATATGCGGAGTGACTTGTGGTTGTCTGTGGCGGGGTGACTTGTGGTTATATGCGGAGTGACTTGTGGTTGTCTGTGGCGGGGTGACTTGTGGTTATATGCGGAGTGACTTGTGGTTGTCTGTGGCGGAGTGACTTGTGGTTATATGCGGAGTGACTTGTGGTTGTCTGTGGCGGGGTGACTTGTAGTTATATGCGGAGTGACTTGTGGTTGTCTGTGGCGGGGTGACTTGTGGTTATATGCGGAGTGACTTGTGGTTGTCTGTGGCGGGGTGACTTGTGGTTATATGCGGAGTGACTTGTGGTTGTCTGTGGCGGGGTGACTTGTGGTTATATGCGGAGTGACTTGTGGTTGTCTGTGGCGGGGTGACTTGTGGTTATATGCGGAGTGACTTGTGGTTGTCTGTGGCGGAGTGACTTGTGGTTATATGCGGAGTGACTTGTGGTTGTCTGTGGCGGAGTGACTTGTGGTTATATGCGGAGTGACTTGTGGTTGTCTGTGGCGGAGTGACTTGTGGTTATATGCGGAGTGACTTGTGGTTGTCTGTGGCGGAGTGACTTGTGGTTATATGCGGAGTGACTTGTGGTTGTCTGTGGCGGAGTGACTTGTGGTTATATGCCGAGTGACTTGTGGTTGTCTGTGGCGGAGTGACTTGTGGTTATATGCCGAGTGACTTGTGGTTGTCTGTGGCGGAGTGACTTGTGGTTATATGCGGAGTGACTTGTGGTTGTCTGTGGCGGAGTGACTTGTGGTTACATGCGGAGTGACTTGTGGTTGTCTGTGGCGGGGTGACTTGTGGTTGTCTGTGGCGGGGTGACTTGTGGTTATTTGCGGAGTGACTTGTGGTTGTCTGTGGCGGAGTGACTTGTGGTTATATGCGGAGTGACTTGTGGTTGTCTGTGGCGGAGTGACTTGTGGTTATATGCGGAGTGACTTGTGGTTGTCTGTGGCGGAGTGACTTGTGGTTGTCTGTGGCGGAGTGACTTGTGGTTATATGCGGAGTGACTTGTGGTTGTCTGTGGCGGAGTGACTTGTGGTTATATGCGGAGTGACTTGTGGTTGTCTGTGGCGGGGTGACTTGTGGTTATATGCAGAGTGACTTGTGGTTGTCTGTGGCGGGGTGACTTGTGGTTATATGCGGAGTGACTTGTGGTTGTCTGTGGCGGAGCGACTTGTGGTTGTCTGTGGCGGAGTGACTTGTGGTTATATGCGGAGTGACTTGTGGTTATATGCGGAGTGACTTGTGGTTGTCTGTGGCGGGGTGACTTGTGGTTATATGCGGAGTGACTTGTGGTTGTCTGTGGCGGGGTGACTTGTGGTTATATGCGGAGTGACTTGTGGTTGTCTGTGGCGGAGTGACTTGTGGTTGTCTGTGGCGGAGTGACTTGTGGTTGTCTGTGGCGGAGTGACTTGTGGTTGTCTGTGGCGGAGTGACTTGTGGTTATATGCGGAGTGACTTGTGGTTGTCTGTGGCGGGGTGACTTGTGGTTATATGCGGAGTGACTTGTGGTTGTCTGTGGCGGAGTGACTTGTGGTTGTCTGTGGCGGGGTGACTTGTGGTTGTCTGTGGCGGGGTGACTTGTGGTTATATGCGGAGTGACTTGTGGTTGTCTGTGGCGGAGTGACTTGTGGTTATATGCGGAGTGACTTGTGGTTGTCTGTGGCAGAGTGACTTGTGGTTGTCTGTGGCGGGGTGACTTGTGGTTATATGCGGAGTGACTTGTGGTTGTCTGTGGCGGAGTGACTTGTGGTTGTCTGTGGCGGAGTGACTTGTGGTTGTCTGTGGCGGAGTGACTTGTGGTTGTCTGTGGCGGAGTGACTTGTGGTTATATGCGGAGTGAATTGTGGTTGTCTGTGGCGGAGTGACTTGTGGTTATATGCGGAGTGACTTGTGGTTGTCTGTGGCGGAGTGACTTGTGGTTGTCTGTGGCGGAGTGACTTGTGGTTGTCTGTGGCGGAGTGACTTGTGGTTGTCTGTGGCGGAGTGACTTGTGGTTATATGCGGAGTGACTTGTGGTTGTCTGTGGCGGAGTGACTTGTGGTTGTCTGTGGCGGGGTGACTTGTGGTTATATGCGGAGTGACTTGTGGTTGTCTGTGGCGGAGTGACTTGTGGTTGTCTGTGGCGGAGTGACTTGTGGTTGTCTGTGGCGGAGTGACTTGTGGTTGTCTGTGGCGGAGTGACTTGTGGTTATATGCGGAGTGACTTGTGGTTGTCTGTGGCGGAGTGACTTGTGGTTATATGCGGAGTGAATTGTGGTTGTCTGTGGCGGAGTGACTTGTGGTTATATGCGGAGTGACTTGTGGTTGTCTGTGGCGGAGTGACTTGTGGTTGTCTGTGGCGGAGTGACTTGTGGTTGTCTGTGGCGGAGTGACTTGTGGTTGTCTGTGGCGGAGTGACTTGTGGTTATATGCGGAGTGACTTGTGGTTGTCTGTGGCGGAGTGACTTGTGGTTATATGCGGAGTGAATTGTGGTTGTCTGTGGCGGAGTGACTTGTGGTTATATGCGGAGTGACTTGTGGTTGTCTGTGGCGGAGTGACTTGTGGTTATATGCGGAGTGAATTGTGGTTGTCTGTGGCGGAGTGACTTGTGGTTATATGCGGAGTGACTTGTGGTTGTCTGTGGCGGAGTGACTTGTGGTTGTCTGTGGCGGAGTGACTTGTGGTTATATGCGGAGTGAATTGTGGTTGTCTGTGGCGGGGTGACTTGTGGTTATATGCGGAGTGACTTGTGGTTATATGCGGAGTGACTTGTGGTTGTCTGTGGCGGAGTGACTTGTGGTTGTCTGTGGCGGAGTGACTTGTGGTTATATGCGGAGTGACTTGTGGTTGTCTGTGGCGGAGTGACTTGTGGTTGTCTGTGGCGGAGTGACTTGTGGTTATATGCGGAGTGAATTGTGGTTGTCTGTGGCGGGGTGACTTGTGGTTATATGCGGAGTGACTTGTGGTTATATGCGGAGTGAATTGTGGTTGTCTGTGGCGGAGTGACTTGTGGTTATATGCGGAGTGACTTGTGGTTGTCTGTGGCGGAGTGACTTGTGGTTATATGCGGAGTGAATTGTGGTTGTCTGTGGCGGGGTGACTTGTGGTTATATGCGGAGTGACTTGTGGTTATATGCGGAGTGACTTGTGGTTGTCTGTGGCGGAGTGACTTGTGGTTGTCTGTGGCGGAGTGACTTGTGGTTATATGCGGAGTGACTTGTGGTTGTCTGTGGCGGGGTGCCCATCCCATGTTGTTTTTAAAAAGCACTCTTGTATTTTGATGAATAAAGTAATCTATTTTATATTTTCTTCACATATGTTTTGAGTAGTCTTTATGATTACATAAGAAATAATTGTTTTGAAAAAGCAGACGCGTATGTTCCTCTATTTTTTTGGACACTTTCATTTAGAAATTGTACACTTGAGAAGTTTGTCACACTCCAACCATCTGCAATGACATAAGGCACTAGCATGCAGGCAAGAGATCACACTATTCCTTTCGGATATCCCGGTCACAACTCATTCGCAGTTGCTGTGACATGTAGGACCCTTGGATATGATGCATCATGCCGCCAGATCACACAGTCACAGAGCAGATGGTATTACATTTAGTACGGCAAAAAACATTGTGTGGAAAACGAAGTATCGGTGCAGCAGTTTCCAGGCGGACATCACTCACCCAACCGCCAAAGCAACCGCCTCTATAGACTGATCCAGCAGCACGTGGAGATCGTATACAATCATGTCAGTCGCTTGGTGTCTGTTTCCAGTCCTGACAGGAATGTGTGGAGGAAGCTGGCTACATCCTTACTGGTCATCTTGCTGCTACTCCGTGTGAGGTAAACTCAGGGCCAGGACTCGTAAAATTGCCTGGGCCGAAAGAGAGTCCTGGTGAGCAATTTTAAAGGGGCACTATGGCGAAAAATTGTCAAATGTAAAATATGTGTAAACAAACAAATAAGAAGTACTTTTTTTCCCAGAGTAAAATGAGCCATAAATTACTTCTCTCCTATGCTGCTGTCACTTACAGTAGGTAATAGAAGTCTGACAGAAGTGACAGATTTTGGACTAGTCCATCTCTTCATAGGGGGATTCTCAGGGATTTATTTATATTCAAAAGCACTTACTGAATGGCAGTTCAAAACTGTGCAGCGAGCAGGGAAGCCGGCCAGCATCATTGTTTAAATCCTTTTTAGGAAATATCTTTATAAAGAATAAAAGCCTTGCTGAGAATCCCCTATGAAGAGATGGACTAGTCCAAAAGCTGTCAGTTCTGTCAGATTTCTACTACTTACTGTAAGTGACAGCAACATAGAAGAAAAGTAATTTATGGCTCATTTTACTCAGGAAGAAATGTACTTCTTATTTGTATATGTTTGCACATATTTTACATTTTACAATTTTTTGCCATAAGCTGCATACTCACACTGCAAAATGCAATCGCCAAGCTCTTACTGATGAAGGAAAAGGGCATTTTTGCATATTCTTTTAAATGATATCTGTTTTGATTAAAAAAACTAGCTTTATTTATCTGGGGCTTCTTCCAGCCCCTAGTGGTCCCTCACCACAGCTCTGGTCTTGTCCCGGGTGCCGCTGGAAGCCTCTGCAGTATCGCCGATCCCCAATGGGCCGGCACGTCTGAGCATGTGCGTGCCCACAGGCGCAGTACACTTCCGGCGATGTGGGTGTGCCCCTGCACAGCACAGTCGCATACAAAGACGCCGACCCTTTGGGGGTTGGCGATACTGCAGAGGCCACCAGCGGCACCCGGGACAAAACCGGAGCTGCGGTGAGGGACACACGTGACCTCTAGAAGCCACTCAGAACTGTCCCTCATGCGGTGCTCTGGCATTACATGCACTTGCTCTACTCCAATACAAAATAGGCAATAAAAAAACCGCCCAAAAAACAAAAAAAAAACCCACTTGCCGTATATCACCGCGGATACGCCAAACTTTTTAGGACAGCTCTTTGGGCTAAAAGTGTTTGTGGGACGGTCTGTCGGCAGGTGACAGATCTATATATGAGGCCCATGTACGCATTATTTCCCGACGGTGAGTTGGGCGCAGGGTGGGCTGAATGACACCTCGCCCTGCTGCCGCTTAACTTCCCAGCGGCATTACATACTATTCCCCCTCCGAGTTGCAATGAATGCTGGAACCCCGAATTACCCTTGTGCCGGGCATTAGTGCTATAGACGCGCCCAGCGCCGAAAACCACCTGCTTCGTGGGGCCCTATGCAGAGCAGGCATTGGAAGGATAAAGCGGAACTGAATAGTTTAAAAAAAAAAAAAAAAGTGTTTTACTTACCTGGGCCCCCAGCAGCCTTCGTGTCCTGCGCCGGTCCTCCACAATCCTCCGTTCTCCCGCCGTGGTGCAGTTTCGTTACCGTCGACTTGTAATTTGACGGCAACTGCACCTGCGCGCCCTGCATATTATTATTATTATTTAGTATTTATATAGCGCTGACATCTTCCGCAGCGCTTTACAGAGTATATATTGTCTTGTCACTAACTGTCCCTCAGAGGAGCTCACAATCTAATCCCTTCCTTAGTCATGTGTTTATGTGTGTATTGTGTAGTGTATGTATCATAGTCTAAGGCCAATTTAGGGGGAAGCTAATTAACTTTTCTGTATGTTTTTGGGATGTGGGAGGAAACTGAAGTGCCCAGAGGAAACCCACATAGACACGGAGAGAACATACAAACTCCTTGCAGATGTTGACCGGGCTGGGATTTGAACCGGGGACTCAGCACTGCAAGACAAGAGCGCTAACCACTACGCCACCGTGCTGCCGCTAATAGTACAGGACGCTATTGCAGGAACGCAAAGAGAGATACGCGAGGTACGGGGCGCGCAGGCGCAGTTGCCGCCTAAGCTAGCTAAACTAGCTGGCAGCAGGAGAGCGGAGGATCGTGGAAGACCGGCGCAGGACAGGACGGCTGCTGGGGGCTGGCAGAAGCCCCAGGTAAGTGAAACACTGTTTTTTTTTTTTTAACTATTCAGTTCCGCTTTAACTGTAACCATAGATACGTGTTGCATAACTGGCCAGTAGCTCTGTAGAAAGCCAGTCAGGAAAGTAATCCATAATTCATTAACCTATAAAATATACATTTTTTCCTTCTGTAAATGAAGTGAATAACATCTCTCTCTGTATTTTATTATTATATTTTGTGTAAAGATTACAAATCAAAGTGAAAATTAGTGATAACAGAGCTTAAATAGCCGTTAAATACCTTTTCACACCACTGGGCGATATCACGCTTAATTCAGAAGAAAAAGAATTACATTTTTTTTTCTGTTTAAAACAAAGTAAATTTGCCCAGTAACGGTACAAACGCCTGAAAGATCGTGCATATTATAGGATAGGCCACTATTAATGGTGGTGATCAACGACGAATGGTCGTTTTAGCAATCTGAATTTGGGAATGATTTTATTAATTTGATCGGATTACTTATTTTTTATTTTCCCCTCTGTTAGTGGGCCCAAAATGATGGTTTCCAATCCATTGCATCATTTATCATTAGATCGTTGGGGCGGTTGTACTGTTAACCTCCTTGGCGGTAATCCCGAGCTGAGCTCGGGGTATGCCGCCGGAGGTCGCCGCTCAGGCCCTGCTGGGCCGATTTTCGTTTTGAAAAAAGCAGCACACGCAGCCGGCACTTTGCCAGCCGCGTGTGCTGCCCGATCAGCGGCGAAAGAGGGTCCCCCCAGCCGCCCGAGCCCAGCGCAGCCGGAACAAACAGTTCCGGCCGGCGCTAGGGGCTGGATCGGGCGGCTCTGACGTCAGGACGTCGACTGACATCCATGACGTCACTCCGCTCGTCGCCATGGCGACAAGGAAAGCGAAACAAGATAGGCCGCTCATTGCGGCCTATCTTGTTACTTTCGATTGCCAGAGGCGATCGAAAGTACGCTTCCGGAGCGCCCTCTAGTGGGCTTTCATGCAGCCAACTTTCAGTTGGCTGCATGAAATTTTTTTTTTTTAATTTAAGAAAAACCACATTGCAGCCTCCCTGGCAAAATAAATAAACCGCCAGGGAGGTTAAGGCCACACATTCACACTTAAAACAGTAGCGATTAGTGAGGGTGATTTTTCTGCGATATAAAGGGGCACTATGGCGAAAAATTGTTAAATTTTAAATATGTGCAAACAGACACATAAGAAGTACATTTTAAGTAAAATGAGCCATAAATTACTTTTCTCCTATGTTGCTGTCACTTACAGTCAGTAGTAGAAATCTGACAGAAGTGACAGGTTTTGGACCAGTCCATCTCTTCATAGGGGATTCTCAGGGATTTATTTATTTTCAAAAGCTCTTAGTGAATGGCAGTTTCTCTGTCCAACTGCCAAAAAACACTGTAGCGAGCAGGGAAGCTGGCCAGCATTATTGTTTAAATCCTTTTTAGGGAATATCTTTACAAAGAATAAAAGCATTGCTGAGAATCCCCTATGAAGAGAAGGACTAGCCCAAAACCTGTTGCTTCTGTCAGATTTCTACTGCCTACTGTAAGTGACAGCAACATGGGAGAAAAGTAATTTATGGCTCATTTTACGCCGGAAGAAACATACTTCTTATTTGTCTATGTTTGCACATATTTGAAATGTTACATTCTTGGAGCAATCGCAATTAGTGCTTCTATATATGCTAATTGGGATCGCTCCCGAATCGCCCAAAAATGCTGCAAGTAACGCATTTGGCGATAACTGCTAATCGTCCGCGATCTGCGGCAATCACGGCAGTGAGATCACTGTCATATGCTTACTATTGCACTATCTAGCACTTTAAAAAGCACCAGCACTTTGGTGATTAGCAGGAATTGTCCGCTAATCGCCCTAGTGTGAATGGGACCTTAGGGCAACTTAAAGGACAACTGTAGTGAGAGGTATATGGAAGCTGCCATATTTATTTACCTTTTAACAATCCCAGTTGCCTGGCTGTCCTGATGATCTATTCGGCTGCAGTAGTATCTGAATCACACCAGAAACAAGCACGCAGCTAATCTTGTCAGATACACCTGATCTGCTGCATGCTTGTTCAAGGTGTATGGCTAAAAGTATTAGAGGCAGAGGATCAGGTGGACTGCCAGGCAACTGGTATTGCTTAAAAGGAAATAAATATGGCAGCCTCCATATCCCTCTGGCTTCACGTGTCCTTTAAGACCCTTTGAAGGACCAACAGACCAAGAATAGAAAGCGTGCTAATGGTCTACCTGTCTTCTTATTACCAAACTCCGAGTAGAAGTCTTTCTCCACCGGCTCCGGGGATGGCGTCCGGGCCAGCAGCGATAGTACGGACATCAGCTGCTGTATAAACGTGTGCGTGGCATAGCTGTCTCTGGTCAGACACGTCACAACGTGGCTCGGGGATGGTCCTGCAGATAGAAATACAAAATATATAAATACAAGAAAAATGAAAAATATAAAGGCGAGAATTCTATTACATGACTTTAAAGGACACCAGAAGTGACATGTGACATAATGAGATAGACATGTGTATGTACAGTGCCTAGCACACAAATAACTATGCTGTGCTCCTTTTTTTCTTTCTCTGCCTGAAAGAGTTAAATATCAGGTATGCAAGTGGCTGACTCAGTCCCGACTCAGACAGAAAGTGACTACAGTGTGACCCTCACTGATAAGAAATTACAACTATAAAACACTTTCCTAGCAGAAAATGGCTTCTGAGAGCAAAATAGTGTAATGGTTAAGGGCTCTGCCTCTGACACAGGAGACCTGGGTTCGAATCTCGGTTCTGCCTGTTCAGTAAGCCAGCACCTATTCAGTAGGAGACCTTAGGCAAGTCTCCCTAACACTGTTACTGCCTATAGAGCGCGTCCTAGTGGCTGCAGCTCTGGCACTTTGAGTCCGCCAGGAGAAAAGCGCGATATAAATGTTCTGTGTTTGTTTGTTTGTTTGTTTGAAAGAGATAAAAGGGGAATTTCTTATCAGTGAGGGTCACACTGTAGTCACTTCCTGTCTGAGTCAGGACTGAGTCAGCCAATTACATACCTGATATTTAACTCTTTCAGGCAGAAAAGAAAAAAATGAACACAGCCTAGTTATTTGTGTGCTAGGCACTGTACATACACATGTCTATCTCCTCATGTCACTTCGGGTATCCTTTAAGGGGCAAGTGTAGCTCTGGGACAAGAATTATAAAAGTTATGCGGTTTTCCATACTTGTTTATTTTTTTCAGTTCCTTCTTTGCTAGGAGCCTACAATAAATGGTTGCTACACAAGCCCTCGTTCAGGCTCTCACTTTGCGATGCAGATTACTGTATGCCGGCAATTACGGTAATGCAAGTTACTTAGTTGTGTGAATTGCAAGTCTGTACTTTTTGTAGTTGTAAGGACCTGGCTGGTTGTGTCCTGTAGCTCCTTGCTGACAGAAGAGTGAGAATTGCTTCCCCAGCACATGGCAGCTCGCCTGACCCCGCCCACCTCCTCCATCTGCTGAGAGGGACCTTAGCAGCCACATTATCGTGCCAATTTCTCCCAACCTCAGTGAGAAATAAGGCATTTCATTTTTACACTGCCTTTTTACTTATCATCCGGCCATGTCTGGAATAAAAAACTATTTCTCACTGCTCTTTTTTGGTCAGCTGTTGCATGTTGAATCAGCTTGAAAGTAGTCGTATCGTGGATCAGGCATGCTTTTGGCGGCAGTGATTTTCATCCGATTCAATAATAATTATCAAATCAGTAGATGTATAGGCACCTTAAGCCTCTCACTGACCTTTCCCCTGAGATCTGATCTAATCTAATAATGATTGGGGCAAGCTGATGAGCTGGTAAATAACAGTGTTTTGCTTGAATTTTGCATTATTTGAATTGCACATTAAAAAATGTACAACTATGGTGAAAAATTGTAATGTGAGCTTTAAAGGGAACCAGAGACGAAGCACCCTCATGTATTTTACCATATAGATCAGTGGGAACATTAGAGAAAACACCTACCCTGCTCTCTGTTTCATCCTTCACTGCTCAGCCTGCTTGTTAACAGCCCTGATAAAATCCCACACTGAGCATTCAGTCTGGCTTTGCTCAGGAATCATTATAGCCGAGTCTGTCTTCTCTGATGTCTTTTCAAGCCCAAGCCTGCCCCCTTCTGACACTGCTCAGGAATCATTATAGCTGAGTCATTATAGCAAAGCCAGACTGAGTGCTCAGTCAGGGATTTAATCAGGGCTGATAAGAAGCAGGCTGAGCAGTGTAGAATGAAACAGACAGCAGGGTAGGTGTTTTCTCTAATGTTCCCACTGATATATATGGTAAAATACGTGAAGGTGCTTCGTCTCTGGTTCCCTTTAAAGCCAATTCAAAATTAATTTTGTGCGCAACCGTAATTTGACTCTTTAAGAACAAGTAAAAGTTTTTTTCAAAAAGAACCTGGCAGTTTATAGAGAAAACGGATTTAAAAATAAAAGAAAAAAAAATATTTTAACTAAGCAAAATGACACTTAGCTGCTGTACACATGAATATATACAGAGTTTAGAGTTCTGTAAACGCATTACAGATTTTAACAAAAAGAAACAGACAGCGTGCTCCCCCCCTCCCCTCCCCTCCCCGACACTTTAACCCCTTGTCACCCATGCAGGCTGGTATAGCAAGAATTCAGAGCTCAGGCCACCACAGCCTCAGCTATACTAACCCACATGGTTCATAATGTGGGGGAGCTCTGGAAAAGATGGGCAGCAACTCCTGCGTACGTTAAAAAGGGGCGCTGGGAAAAAAGGGCGCCGGGTTTTTAACGATAAGCATGGATAACGTTTAAAAATGTATTGTACTGTATTTCGTTTAAAATTAATGTTTTTTAAAGTTATAAATCATTAAATAATGTGCATTAAATCGGCAATTGTAAAAACGTTAATCTTTCGTTTAAATAGTGAAACGTATAATAACGTTAAAAAAAAAAAATTACTAAGTAACCCTCCCTGTACCTACCCCTAACCCCTAGACCCCCCTGTTGATGCCTAAACCTAAGACCCCCCCTGTTGGTGCCTAAGTAACCCTCCCTGTACCTACCCCTAACCCCTAGACCCCCCTGTTAGTGCCTAAACCTAAGACCCCCCTGTTAGTGCCTAAACCTAAGACCCCCCTGTTAGTGCCTAAACCTAAGACCCCCCTGTTGGTGCCTAAACCTAAGACCCCCCTGTTGGTGCCTAAACCTAAGACCCCCCTTTTGGTGCCTAAACCTAAGACCCCCTGTTGGTGCCTAAACCTAAGACCCCCCCTGTTGGTGCCTAAACCTAAGACCCCCCTGTTGGTGCCTAAACCTAAGACCCCCCTGTTGGTTTTTTCGTTTAAAAATAATGTGTAAAAAAAAAAATGTACTGTTTTTCGTTTAAAAATAATGTTTGAAAAAAAATATTGTACGGTTTTTCGTTTAAAAATAATATTTAAAAATGTATAAATCATTAAATAATGTGTAATCATGAGAAGCAGTAATAAAACATTAAGTCTCCGGGCGCCGCTTTTAAAACGTTATTTTTCTCCGGCGCCCTTTTTTCCTATCGGGCGCCCATTAAACGATATTTATTATGGGAGTGAATGGCGGCGCCCGATTTGTGCACTAGCCTCAGGCGCCCGAATTTACCCTTCTACCCCAAATCATCCATGACTCTTCTCAGCTTCGGTGTCCAGTATAAAATAAGTATTCAGAACTTGGAAGTATATATTAAAGTGAACTACAGCAACATTTTACTAAGTTGGATTTTTAAAAATGGCTTTTATCAAAAATAAGGTCTTTTATAAAAACAAAAAAACAAAACAAAAAAACAACTTGCTCTCACTATTCCCCCTTTTTTCCCTAACCATTCTGGTGTGCAGAAAAGTGATTTTTTTTTCAGTCGACGGGATGAATCGTTTACTACTGCCATGTTCGTAATTTTGCGTAGTATTTAAGATTTATGAATGGAGTAAAAGATACCCGAGGTGACATGTGACATGATGAGATAGACATGGGTATGTACAGTGCCTAGCACACAGATAACTAGGCTGTGTTCCTTTTTTTCTTTCTCTGCCTGAAAGAGTTAAATATCAAGTATGTAAGTGGCTGACTCAGTCCTGACTCAGACAGGAAGTGACTACAGTGTGACCCTCACTGATAAGAAATTCCACCTATAAAACACTTTCCTAGCAGAAAATGGCTTCTGAAAGCAAGAAAGAGATAAAAGGGTCAATAGTTCATAGATTTTAGCTCTGGCATACTTCAATGAATGTGTCATTGAGCAAAAACAATCAAACAGTTAAAACTTAAAAAGTAGATTTAAACATAAAATAAAACTGTGGAATATCTTAAAAAGTCATTTTTAGGAGAAGGAAGCTAGATACAATCATTTATTTCATTAGTATATTTTCGCTTCGGGTGTCCTTTAAGCAATATCAATTCAATTTGAAAATTGTCATTACGCATAACTGTAAGCAAAACTACTTCTACTAAATAATCAATATCATTTCGATTGTTTACCCCACGCACTCGTGTAAGCTGACCATAGACTGGGGCGCAGTGACAGTACCTGTTATCCTGAAGAACTGATCGAAGAGGCCGATATTGACAGACTGGAGATCGCTGAAGCGTATCACTATACAGGAGCAGGGGTGGAAGAGGCGTCCGTCACCAGAGGGGTCTACCGGGGGACAAACAAGGTTACTTCCTGTGTCTGATGAACCTATCCAGTGCGGGGCTGAGAAATACTCCCACTTACTCAGAGGCGTCTGGTTTATCTGTTTAGTCTTCTCATCAAGCACAAAGTAAATGGCCTTTGTGGAGAGCAGGACACACGCGGTCACCTCCAAGTCCGGAGTCTGATAGAACATGATGGGCGACCACATGAGGTGACGCAACTCCTCCTCTTCATCCTGCACAGCAAGTCATGTGACAGAGAGAGCAAGTCATGTGACAGAGAGAGCAAGCCATGTGACAGAGAGGGCAAGCCATGTGACAGAGAGGGCAAGCCATGTGACAGAGAGGGCAAGCCATGTGACAGAGAGGGCAAGCCATGTGACAGAGAGGGCAAGCCATGTGACAGAGAGGGCAAGCCATGTGACAGAGAGGGCAAGCCATGTGACAGAGAGGGCAAGCCATGTGACAGAGAGGGCAAGCCATGTGACAGAGAGGGCAAGCCATGTGACAGAGAGGGCAAGCCATGTGACAGAGAGAGCAAGCCATGTGACAGAGAGAGCAAGCCATGTGACAGAGAGAGCAAGCCATGTGACAGAGAGAGCAAGCCATGTGACAGAGAGAGCAAGCCATGTGACAGAGAGAGCAAGCCATGTGACAGAGAGAGCAAGCCATGTGACAGAGAGAGCAAGCCATGTGACAGAGAGAGCAAGCCATGTGACAGAGAGAGCAAGCCATGTGACAGAGAGAGCAAGCCATGTGACAGAGAGAGCAAGCCATGCGACAGAGAGAGCAAGCCATGTGACAGAGAGAGCAAGCCATGTGACAGAGAGAGCAAGTCATGTGACAGAGAGAGCAAGCCATGTGACAGAGAGAGCAAGCCATGTGACAGAGAGAGCAAGCCATGTGACAGAGAGAGCAAGTCATGTGACAGAGAGAGCAAGTCATGTGACAGAGAGAGCAAGCCATGTGACAGAGAGAGCAAGCCATGTGACAGAGAGAGCAAGCCATGCGACAGAGAGAGCAAGCCATGTGACAGAGAGAGCAAGCCATGTGACAGAGAGAGCAAGCCATGTGACAGAGAGAGCAAGTCATGTGACAGAGAGGGCAAGCCATGTGACAGAGAGAGCAAGCCATGCGACAGAGAGAGCAAGCCATGTGACAGAGAGAGCAAGCCATGCGACAGAGAGAGCAAGCCATGCGACAGAGAGAGCAAGCCATGCGACAGAGGGCAAGCCATGTGACAGAGAGGGCAAGCCATGTGACAGAGAGAGCAAGCCATGTGACAGAGAGAGCAAGCCATGTGACAGAGAGAGCAAGCCATGTGACAGAGAGCGCAAGCCATGTGATCAGAGAGCGCAAGTCATGTGATCAGAGAGCGCAAGTCATGTGATCAGAGAGCGCAAGTCATGTGACACAGAGCAAGTCATGTGAGAAAGAGACAAGAAATGTTATCATATAAAAATGACGTGTAATTCCAAGTGATATACTGACGTCTCAAACTTCTGGTGCATTGGTAGGATTCTTTCAATGAATTCAATCAATAATTGGTGCAACATAAAAAGTACAAATAAAAAGTGGTCAGGTTTATGGCCACCTAGTGCTTGTAAAAATGTAAATCCGTGCCAATGATGCCACATCCTGTAAGGCACATTATACGCAAATGTACCCCTTCCTAAGTTACGCTCAAGCTCAGGCACTCCTAAGGTATATACAGGTGAATCTCGAAAAATTAGAGTAGTGTGCAAAAGACCATTTATTTCAGTAATTCAACTTAAAAGCTGAAGCTGATCTATGAAATAGGAGCCCTTTGCAGGTGTTTTGGATGAATTAGCTGATTAGAGTCTGACACTCTGAGCAGAGACTATTGAACATTCTCACAATAGTCTAATGGGCTGAGATTTTAGGGTTCTCATACGCTGTAAACCATAATAATCAACATTATAAGAAAAAAAAGGCTTGAAATATCTCGCTTTGCATGCGAGTCCATTTCATATATTAGTTTCACCTTTTAAAGTGGATCTGAGATGAACTTTTACTCATTGCATAATTGTGTTCCTTTCATATAGTTTATAGGGCATTCCTCAAGCCAAATACTTTTTTTGTTTTGTTTTTATACTCTAATTCCCTATAAACTAAACAAGCCTCGCCCACAGCTTTTTCTCAGTGCCTTGGCAGCAGCAAGGGCTTATGGGAGCTCAGTCTGGGCAGGCAGGAGGAGGAGGAGGTTACTAACCATTGATTTCAGAGGCAGAGGGGAGGAGGAGAGGGGACTGAATTTACACACAGGCAAGCTGATAGCATCTCCAGCCTTCAGCCTGTGACAATGTGACAAACAGAACATGGCTGCCCTCATTGTATCACAGGAAGAAATAATCATAAACTGTTGAAGCTGTTTGCTGGTAGATATGCTGTGTAACTATCTAAACTTTAGATAAGATATATAGACAAGTTACTGGTTATAGTTAGTTTTCCATCTCGGATTTGCTTTAAGTTGAATAAAAGAAATAAATGGACATCAGAACGATAGCCTCATTTTTTGAGTTTCACCTGTATGAGGCAGAAAGCAGTAGTCATGTGATGCGCTACTGCTGAGTATACTCACCTCGCAAACGCTCTTCTGGAAGAATTCCACAATGCTCCTCCCACTCAGCGAGGCAACAAAGTGCAGAGCTTCAGACGCCGGCAAGTGGAACGCGATCTGATTTTCCTCACCTAGTTTCTGAAGCAAGTTTTCAGAAGGATAGGCGGTAGATAACGTTGTCGGGGGTTTATTGTTACTAGAAAGAAAAAGCAAACAAAAATGAAACAAGGCTTAGTTACACCTAAGGCTATACTGACAGAAACAGAGAGGAGAAGTCTTCACATGTGCAGCAACAAGCCATCCCGTTTGGTGGTTTTCATGCCTGCCAGCAGTAAAGATGCGGACGTGCAGGCTCACAGAGGCTCAAACGACACCAACAAATCGGCATGGCAAATATCAATCAATTCTTATTTTACCCTCTCGTTACTTATCACTTTCCAATGTCTAGATTTATTTTTCCCGATACTAACTTTCGGTAAAGTTCCTCCTCAATGGCAGAGTAAGCAATTGGCTAAACGTAGGAGGGGTCAATCTACAGGTCAGGACTCTGCACCCTTCCTATAGGATGACTCTTATAGCTTTGCGACCCCCCCACCCCCCATCACACAGGCTATAAACTCGGCTGCCACCTAATCACTTCAGGAAGAGAGGAATTTTCACATATCAGTGCTGCTCTATTTGCCAATAACTTTATTACTACTTATCACACCTAAATTAGATATAATTTTTTCTCAGGACAAATTAGACTTTAATTGTGTGATGATTTTGTTTAGCAATTATTTTACTTTCTATGCATTTTAAATGGAAAATAAGGGGGAAAAACACACAACTATTTGTCCATTTACACTCATTATAATTTTACAATAAACAGTGCTAACTATAAGTTAAAGGGACTCCGAGCAGTGCAGTAACTATGGAAAGATGCATACCATTTTGAAGCTCTCTTTCTCCTCTTCCCATTGATATATAAACCGCCACCCTACGCCTTTTAGTTTTCGCGATCAAAATTGCGGCTGCCATCTTGGATTCCTTATTCAGCATTGTATTATGCAGGACGACACCTTCCCCAGTGTTGGCAGCTCCATTCAGTGTAATGCAATGAAATACAAGGAACCCAGGGGGATATAATTACAAACATCATGCCGGTAGGTGTGAGGATGTAATTAATTAGTTGTGGGTATGCTTAAAGGCATAACCACAGGCACTGCTCGGAGTCCCTTTAAACCCACACATTTTATTTGCTTATCCATCCTGGTTATTACAACATTTAGATTATGTTCCTAGTACAATCTATGGTGACAATATTGTATTTGGAAATAAAGGAGTCTTTTTTTCTGTTTTCTCATTGCACACTATAGATGATTACAATACCTTTTTTGCAAAAATAATAGTAATATACCCTCATAGCATACATATTTAAAAAGCCAAGTTCCTAAAGTAACAATATATGATTATTCTTTTATATTCGGTCACTTTGTTTTCATTCTACAAGTCTTTTATTTTGGTAAAGAATATGCGAAAATGTAATTGCTTTTAAATTCAATTTGTGACCTAAAAAAATATATACAAGACATGGGCCTCAACACTAAAAAAAGTGTCTAAACTTTTAATGTTGGGTTGAGTTTTCCCCTACCTATTTTTATGTAATGTGGTTCCAAGTTTTAAGACACACCAAAATGTATTCTATAACTCGTCCTGTTAAAATGATACCATATGTGCTTCATTTAGTAACAAACTGGTGGTGCACTCTCCACATATATCCAGTTGTAATTTAGTGGTTAAAGTGAACCAGAGACAAAACATCCTCATGTATTTTACCATATATATCAGTGGGAACATTAGAGAAAACACCTACCCTGCTCTCTGTTTCATTTTTAAATGTTCAGCTTGCTTCTAATCAGCCCTGATAAAATCCCTGACTGAGCATTCAGTCTGGCTTTGCTATAATGACTCAGCTATAATGATTCCTGAGCAGAGCCACAAGGGGGCAGGCTTGGGCTTGAAAAGACACCAGAGAACACAGACTCAGCTATAATAATTCCTGAGCAAAGCCAGACTGAATGCTCAGTCGGGGATTCTTATCATGGCTGATAAGAAGCAAGCTGAAGTGTTAAAAATGAAACAGAAAGCAGGGTAGGGGTTTTCTCCAATGTTCCCACTGATATATATGGTAAAATACATCAGGGTGCTTCATCTCTGGTTCCCTTTAATGTTGACAGTTGTCAAAGAACACTGTATGCTACGACGCCTCTTGCCCCCCTCATTCCATTAAATTGTATGCACACAAAGTCAAGGCTCTCTCATACCTTTTGTGTCTTTGAATTTGTAGTTAATTTCGTATCTCGCCGTTATACGTTTTACCCATCATGTTATATTTGTCACTGTAATTACCAGTTCTGTATTATGTACAAGTATCGATATTTGGTGTTTACCATTGTCTATATTATTATGTACCCTAAGTTTGTTTTTCTTATTTTGTACAGCACCACAAAATATGTTGGTGTTTTATAAATTATTATTAATAATAATAATAATAATAATAATGCAACTATTCTAGAACTAGCTACCAATCAATGTAGGACACACAACTGTTACTTGTCACCCACATCACATGAACCCTCCCCCTAGTGAAATGAACCCCAAATAAAAGTTTCAAAAACAAAGATAAGTAAAAAAAAAGTATTCTTACCCAACAGTCTGCAGATGTGTTTTGCTGGTTTCCAGAAAAGTATCTATTGTGCTTTTCACATTCATTAAATCCTTGCAAACCACTATGTTTCTAACATTATGAAGGGAAGTCCTCAGTAATTTATAGAGTGATAAAAAACGACATTTATCTTGAGGCAAGACAAAGAAAGCCCTAACACAAGTGGAATCAAACATTAACCGAAGAACGTGGCCATCCTGGAATGAATGGTCCTCCTCAGAGAGTTGGCACAAAGGATACACAACTATGGAAGCTAGAGGAACCCGGCTTAGCTTGAAGGTCTTCTGAGAAAAGTCAAAACGTTTTTTATCCTGGGGAACTGTATGGAAATCTATTTGGACCATGATCATATCATGCTGTGTAACGAACAACCAAATTGGCACAGAAATCTCAGTACTTTGTTCAGAGTTGGTCTTCATGAAACGTAAAGATTCAGAACTCTTATCGGTACCACAACGGTTTTCATGCTGTGGGTCTTCTCCGGTGTTCCTTCTGGAAGAGTCCTCAGTATTATAAAACAGACAAACTGGAAACACCCCTTTTACTTCCAAATCCGTTAGATTAAACTTGTGTTCTTGAACAAGATACTCAAAGAAGCCCTGAAGGCCGGAGCCGGACACTTGGGATGAGATGGAAGGCAGTGGGATGCTGTTCTGAGAACATTGTTCATGTAAACATGAGGAGAACCCTCCCAAGTTTTGAGAGTCTGTGACGATGACGATGTACTCCTCTCCGCTCCTCACGCTCAGCGCTATGCAGGTCTCTGGTATCACGACAATAAACTCCGTTATGTCTCCATAAAAAAAATAACCAACTAGTTTTAGTAAAGATGAAAGGGAAATGTGGCTCTGTTGTGGCCCTTCACGATGGACCTCAAACAAGGCAATCAAGGTGTCTGTTAAAACAAGGCATGAAGGGAACGGCCTAACATGGTCGTCTCCCTGAAGATGAATGGAGAAGTTCCAGAGTACCTGTACAACCATGACATTTGTCTCTTGAGAATGTGTTGGAGGCCTCTCAGACAAGTTCCACTCCATACTGTGCTCTCTCTCATGGAGACCCATTTCGAAGTACCCATCCCCCGGCTCACAGCTCTCTCCTCCCAGAGTGTTCATTACTTCTGCTTTCCCAGCCAGATGCTGCCTTTGTTTCAGGGCATGTGCGATCGACGTGGAAAAATAAGGAATAAAATCTTGGCCGGTGTCCACACTGGAAACGCAGGGGGCGGGGAAAAAGGAGCAGTGGACTTCGGGTACTGATGTGGATTCCTCTTCTAAGGCAATTGGGCTTCACATTGAAAGAACAAAAATAAATAAATTAGCTTTATAAAATAAGGCATTCAACTCATTAACACAGGCTGCATAAGAAGTATCTACTATAAATGAAAAAAAATATATGTATACACAAGACAGGGCCATAGATGGATTTGCTAGTGTTCAGGTGTATTTGAAATCTAGGCCTTAATTCAATAAACTTTTTCCTTTGAGTTTTCTCACGGGAAATGTCTTAAGCCATACACCTTTTTTTTCTTGCTTCCAGCGAATAAGGTGGTACTTACAATAAATATGCTTAGATTTAATTTAGATTTTACTCTTAATTTTTTATTTTTTACTTGCCAGGTACTCAAAAGTGATTTTGTGGATAAGATGAGAAAAGCATTCCCCATGAGAAAATAACATGACTTAATCAGGGGCCCTAGCTGCAACTCTGATCTTAAAACCCTTGGAAAACGTACACCATTTTGTTTACTTGTTTAGTCTAAATCACAGAGGAAAAAAAACTATAGGTCTCTCAGACTTTAATCATCTACAAATGGCCATACCGTACAATCACCTTGCTTCGATTTAACCTAAACATCAGGTGGCGTCTACTGATCTACAGGTGTTAATACTAAACAATTTAAAGTAAACAATCAGAAAATAAGTTGGAAAAACTGTAAACTATCGAAAAACAACAGTATTGCATTTGCTAAACCAAAATTGGCAAACAGTAAAGGTGACCACACACCATACAATAAAATGATCCAATTTTGATGGTAATGTGATAAAAATAATCGGTTGCTCCGAAAAATTGAACTTTTTTTATTCAAGCGAGAAATCAGATTGGATTTCACATTTTTTGTTTTCTATATAAGTCGATCAGGAAGGGTGGATTTTTATGATCAATTTTTAGAAAAATTGAATGCTGTAAGGAAGATTGTCAAGTTATTATTGTATAAACCCAAGCAATTTTTTTCAGAGTTTTCAGAAAAAAAAATTTGGATTGAGATAAAATTGAACACACGTGTGTGGTACATTGGTGCGATGTTTTAAATGTTACAACCAATCAGAAAAATTGATCGTAATTCTTGAGTTGAAAAGAAATTTGTATGCTGTGTGGCCACCTTAATAATGACTGCAGATTTTTCAGATGGAGGTTTGCTGAAAACGACAGATAAAACGTTTTGCTATCTCTCTAATCTATATGGGGAAAATGCAGCTATTTATGTAGAATGAACGGTAACTATCCAGCGATCAGAAGATCATTTTTTTAAATCAACTTCTCTGGCTGTAATTAATGCAGGCTTCAAGTTAATATACATTCTATATTAAAAAGGAACTGAAGTGAAAATAATAGTGAATACTTTTTTCTTTAACAATATTAATTTATAGATTATTTAATCAGTGTTTGCCCATTGTAAAATATTTCCTCTCCCTGATTTACATTCTGACATTTATCACTGGTTGTGTCATCTTTAGTTCTGCCAGGTGATCTTTACAGAATGTTGTTTGTTTATTGAGGATTCAAAAGTCAGTACAAATAATACTTGGTTTCCTAGAATGGCAGGATAGCTATATAGCCTAGGTTGTGACATCACTGGTAGGGCGGGGCTACAGACCAACATATAGAGGCAGGGATGCGCTCATTAGTAGTGAGCTATTTGAATCAGTGATTAAAATGAGGCTTATTTGCCACAGGTGTGCGGCTGGGAGTTAGAGGGTTACTTACCCAGAAGTCTGCGGTCCTCTATGCGTTCCAAACATCTTGCACAAGTCCTATTGGACACGTTGCAAGACTCACTATTGTGCACTTTTGGCTTGAAGGAGGAAGTACGGTAGTGAGTCTTGCAACGCGTCCAATAGGACTCGTGCAAGATGTTTGAAACGCATAGAGGAGCGCGGACTTATGGGTAAGTAACCCCTTCTCTCCCAGGCGCACACCTGAGGCAATTAAGCCTCATTTTAATCACGGATTCGAATAGCTGACTACTCGTGAGCGCATCCCTTGATACAGGAAGTGTTTCGGATGCTCAGACCAGGATAAGTGGGTATCCTCAACAATTGGCTGCATTGTAATATATGTCAGTACAGTGCCTCTTTATAGGAAATCAGCTTAAAGAGAACCCGTAACCAAGAATTGAACTTCATCCCAATCAGTAGCTGATACCCCCTTTCCCATGAGAAATCTATTCCTTTTCACAAACTGATCATAAGGGGGCGCTGTATGGCTGATATTGTGGTGAAACCCCTCCCACTGTGTGATGTCAGGACCATGGTGCTTACATCACACTGTGGGAGCCTTGTTGCATTGTGGGAAATAACTGTTTACAGCTGTTTCCAACTGCCCCAAAAAAAGCATGCAGCATCTCCTTCCACTGACATCACCTGCCAGCAGTAAAACTGTTACCATGTGATAAACGACAGACTGTAAATCAGGGAGAGGAAAGATTTTACAATGGGCACTTTTTTATTACATTATTTTCACTGGAGTTCCTCTGTAATCATAATACTGTAGTTACAAATTGCCCAGCAAGCTCATGCTGAACAAGAACTAAAAAGGACAAAAAAGCCCTCTTGCTAAAATGCTATGAAAAACTGAAATGTGCCTTCTTAAAACAGAAGGTATTTGCGATAATTCAGGTTGGAGTGAGCATTTGATATCTCCCACAATGCATCACTGCTGAATATGCAAATCATACCTTTCAGGAACAACAAAGGGATGACTTGCACATTCAGCAGTGATGTATTGTGGGACACATCAGAGCTCACGCCAACCTGAATTATCGCAAATACCTTCTAAAAATAAAAAAAGAAACACCGAGAGCCCAATATAGTGTAGTATGTATTGGAAACCGTGGATAAATGTAAGTGTGAGATGAATATACTCACAAACATGGGTTACCTCTTAGGCAACCACTGTAGATGCAGGTGAGGAGATTAGACCTGTCCTCACTCAGGGCTCGTTCCCACTGTTGCGACGCGATTTCGGCCGCATTCCGACGCTTGTAAAAACGCATGCGGATGCGTTTCCACATGCGTTTTTACCCGCGATTTCGCCTGCGATTTCGCATGGCAGGGTGCCATGCGAAATTAACCATGACACTGCCAGGGCTAAATAAAATTGAAAAAAAAAATTGAAATCGCGGGTAAAAACGCATGTAACAAACGCATGCGTTTTTACTATTAAATACATTAGCGGCGATTCGCACGGATTCCCGACGCAGGCGAAATCGTTGGCTCGTTTGTGCGTTTTTTTCACGCTGAAAAAACGCACCTCAACAACGCTACAGTGGAAACAGGCCCATCCACTTGTATTACATGTGCGGATCTGCATGCGTTGGACGCATGCAGATTCGCGATAGTGGAAACGAGCCCTCAGGGTTAAGATGTCGCTCTCTGTAGATCAGGAAAGTCGGGGTAGGTCACCCCTCCACCAGGGGTGGACACAGTATTATCGTAAGAGAACAGAGGCGCCAGCAGGATAAAAGGTAATAAAAATTTTAAAATTTGCTGGGAGGCAGTGGTGGACTTACCTCCGGAAAGCAGACTCAAAATACTGTCTGAATTAAACAAATAAATGTATTATTGGTACCCCAAAAGATGCAACGCGTTTCGCAGGCACAGCCCGCTTCATCAGGCAATAAGATAGGGGACAAACAGTAGCTCGTCAGTAGCACAGACAGACAGAGGCGCTATTCGTGCTACTGACGAGCTACTGTTTGTCCCCTATCTTATTGCCTGATGAAGCGGGCTGTGCCTGCGAAACGCGTTGCATCTTTTGGGGTACCAATAATACATTTATTTGTTTAATTCAGACAGTATTTTGAGTCTGCTTTCCGGAGGTAAGTCCACCACTGCCTCCCAGCAAATTTTAACATTTTTATTACCTTTTATCCTGCTGGCGCCTCTGTTCTCTTACGATAATACCTTCTAAAAATATGTTGTGATATAACATAATTGCTATTCATTTTTATTACCTGAGCATACGAGGACTTTTATCATCATTTTGCGAAACGGTCTCCGATTTTGTTGGCTGGAAAAAAAACAAAAAACACTTAGTCCCCGTTTGTATGATGTCAGTGCAGTTAAATAATTAAATTCACAAAACGTGCAGTACAGTGAAATGGATTATTGTCAACTTAAAGCGGAATATAACCCCGCATTTCAACTTTGCTCTAAAACATTATTTACAGTATATTATATGCAACCAGCATTTTTTTTTTTTACTAAACCAGCATTGGAAGGGTTACACAGGGCTTTAAAGTTCCTGGAGATTTCTGCAGACGCATCCGAAGCTGAAATAGATACATTTTGTTTACATAAATGTATCTAAGTGTTGAATGTGACTCATCTCTCTGACTGAGAAGGAGTTGGAGGACAGCCAACGAGTGTGTAACATTTCTCAATAGATACATATAACTAAATAGAATGTAACAATCTGAACCTTTGCATATCTCTCCACTGACCTTTAAACCTCTGTTTAACCCTTCCAATGCTGGTCTAGTAAAAAAAAAAAATGCTTTTTGCATATAATATGCTGTAAATAATGTTTTAGAGCAAAGTTGAAATGCAGGGTTATATTCCGCCTTAAAGAGACACTGAAGTGAATAAATTTCACCCTTTTTACTATATTATTCACTTCAGTAGTCTCATCAGAAGTAAACCGCCACGCCCCCGCCGCAAAACGAGGGGTTTAGACCTCCCAAATCGCCAGGCAAACATCCACGACCAACTTGGTCGTGGATTTTGCTGCTCCTGGAGGCAGAGCTTTCAGCTGTAGCTCTGCCTCTCCTGATGTCAATCGGGGCGGATCTCTGCCTCTCCCCGCCCCTCTCTGTGAAGGAAGGCTGAGAGGGGCAGGGAGAGGCAGTGATCCGCCGTGATTGACAGCAGTAGAGGCAGAGCTGAAGCTGAAAGCTCTGCCCCTTCCAGGAAGCACCGGCCGTATTGCCCCCCGGGGATTTGGGGGGTCTAAAGCACTCGTTTAGCGGCAGGGATGCTGCACTTTACTTGTGCTGAGAGTACTGAAGCGAATTATAAAGGTAAAAAGGGCAAAATTAATTAGCTTCAGTCTCTCTTTAAGAAAGTGTCACTTACCACTGGGTAAATTGCTGCAAATGGGAATGTCACTACATTACAATAGTACACACATTACTCAGTGTGCTCAGTGTTGCTAGTGACTCGTGTATAAGACGACCCCTATACTTTTATTTAGTGAATCAGACCTAAATGTCTAGACTGTCGAGTATATACAGTAATCCTGGACGAAGCTAATTCTCACATTCTCTTTCTCGACATCTACCCCTTCAGCATGGTGCACAATTGCCACCACTGTGCACCACCGCAGCTATGTACACACATGTGCATTCTCTCCCACGGGTCCTTGGGCACACGCACTTGTGAAAGATCTCTCTTGCAGCTCCAAATGCAACAATGATTGGTGCAAGGGAACGTGTGTTCCCTGAGCCATTCTGTGCCTTTCTATTTTTTGAATGATCATTGATCACAGTAACAAGCCAGTAACAGTGATCATTATCCACGTACAGGAACTGGATGTGCATGATCACTATCGCTGTGTAATCTTGTAATTTGCGGGTGATATCGGGGGGATATTTTCACTTCACTGGCAACAATGGAGGGGGTTGTTTACAGTCACTGGCCACAATGGTGGGGGCGGGGGTGTTTAATCAGAGTACTGGCCACAATGGGAAGGGGGGGGGGGGGTTTATACTTCACTAGTTCCTATGGGAGGATGAAGATGTTTAATTGTTTAATCAAAACACTGGATACAATGGAGGGGGGGGGATGTTTACACTTCACGACAATAGGGGGAGGGAGGGCAATATATAATTCACAACACTGGCCACAATGGAGGTGGAGCAGGGGGACAAATTAGCCAGCATCAGTGGACGTGGAACAGGCCACACTGATATGGGGAAACAGATACTGGCCACACTAAAAGGGGGAGCAAGGGAAACATGGTATGGCCACAGAAAAAAGGGGAGCAGGGGGGTGCCGACACTGGACACATTGAAAGGGGAACGGGACACACACACACAGACATTGGCAACAATAAGAGGCATGGGGACAGTTTAGGGCATTAAGAACTGCATGTGAGGGACTTGGAGGGATTGATGGCTACAATACTGTGTGCAGTGCAGCCATTAACCCCTCCTGAGGCCCAAGTGCAGCCAGTAACTTTGCTTGGTAGGCTTATACTTGAGTCATTTAAAAATTCCGGCTGAAGAGGGTCAAATATTGGGGTCGACTTATATTGGAGTATATACACAATAGGATCGAATATTTCCTAGAATTCACCTCTCTGCTCTTTCCACCATCATGTCCAGAAGGTTGGATTCCACTTGTGGTCCGATCGCTGCCAGTCAAAATAGTGGCTGGTCTGCTCTGCGGGGGCGGGACTACAAAACAGGAAATGTTCAGTTACTCCTAAGAATTAAATCCTGGATAACACAATGGGGGGAACAGAGCCCCCCCCCCCACACACACACACACACAAAACCCACAAAACCCCCACAAAGAATAATATTAATTAAAAACAATAAAATAAGAAGTGGAGAGGTGGCTTACCTTAAAGTGAACCAGAGACGAAGCACCCTCATGTATTTTACCATAGAAATCAGTGGGAACATTAGAGAAAACACCTACCCTGCCCTCTGTTTCATCCTCACTGCTAAAAGTGTCTGTTATCTAGCTGAGATAAGAATCCCGGACTGTGCATTGAGTCTGGCTTTGCTATAATGACTCAGCTATAATGATTTCTGAGCAAAGCCAGCAGGGGGCAGGCTTGGACTTGAAAAGACACAAAAGAACACAGTCTAAGCTATAATCTTTCTGTAGCAAAGCCAGCCGACTGCTTAGTCGGGATTCTTATCTTAGAGGTGATAACAGGCAAATTAAACAGAGAACAATGTAACAAAGAGCAGATTAGGTGTTTACTGTCATGTTCCCACTGATTTATAAGGTAAAATACATGAGGGTGCTTCATCTCTGGTTCTCTTTAAGGATGACAATATGTGTAAGTATATGTGCAAGAGTTTATTTACAAAATGGCTTTAGATGGCAATATATGTTTCATGGGAAATAACTCACTTAAGGAAGGAGGAGGAGGAGGAAGAGGAGGAGAAGGAAGGAGGAGGAGAAGGAAGAGGAGGAGAAAGAAGAGGAGGAAGAGGAGGAGGAAGAGGAGGAAGAGGAGGAGGAAGAGGAAGAGGAGGAAGAGGAGGAGAGGGAAGGAGGAGGAGAAGAAAGAGGAGGAGAGGGAAGGAGGAGGAGAAGGAAGAGGAGGAGAGGGAAGGAGGAGGAGAAGAAAGAGGAGGAGAGGGAAGGAGGAGGAGAAGAAAGAGGAGGAGAGGGAAGGAGGAGGAGAAGAAAGAGGAGGAGAGGGAAGAAGGAGGAGAAGAAAGAGGAGGAGAGGGAAGGAGGAGAAGAAGGAAGAGGAGGAGAGGGAAGGAGGAGGAGAAGAAAGAGGAGGAGAGGGAAGGAGGAGGAGAAGAAAGAGGAGGAGAGGGAAGGAGGAGGAGAAGAAAGAGGAGGAGAGGGAAGGAGGAGGAGAAGAAAGAGGAGGAGAGGGAAGGAAGAGGAGAAGGAAGGAGGAGGAGAAGGAAAGAGGAGGAGAAGGAAGAGGAGGAGAAGGAAGTGCAGAAGGAAAATAAACATTTTTAATTATTATATTTTTGGGTAGGTGCCTCCATCTACCAATTGCCTTATACTACACACAGTGTTCTCCCCAAAATCTTTTTTACAGCCGGGTGGCATGAAAATGTAGCCGGATGGGGCATGATGGTGGAATGCGCAACTCTGCTTACCGAATATGATGAGGTGAGCCGATGTTAGCCGAGTGGTCACCAAAATTAGCCAGGTGGAGTACCGGGCTAAAAGAGCCTGGATTGAACACTGTACACAGATGTGATACATCTGTACAATTAAGATTGTGTGGTGTGTGTGACCACCCTTAGACACTACAACTTGACCATTGCTTTGTTACCAGACACTCCATTTCCTTTAAAATTGATACAAAAGTTTTATAGTTTACCATTTATATATCTTGCCCTGAATTGTACGGTTTCGACCACCTAGACACCCCTTCTTTTTCACCAGTCTAAATGGGCTTTCCCGATGTTTTGGGTGGAGGTGGATCCTACCAGAAATGCTGAATCATGCAAATAATTTTGGCTTGCATGCAAATTTACTGCAAGTTTTATCAGTGGCGTAACTAAGGAGCTGTGGGCCCCGATGCAAGTTTTACATTGGGGCCCCCCCAAACACTCTATACATAACAATTGATACGGAGCACCAAAACCTGCCAATGGCAACTACAGTGTCAGAGGTGCAAGCAAGGGATGGGGGACTGTTTGTTAATGATTACTGCTATTCAAATGATCTATAGAAGTGATTATTATGAGCACAGGACCAATAGAGCTAATACTGTAGTTGAGGGAGGGCCCTTCGGGGCCCCTCTGGCCCAAGGGCCCCGATGCGGTAACAACCTCTGCAACCCCTATAGCTACGCCCCTGAGTTCTATGCAGCTTTTACACCGGTCAATCCAAATTGGCAAGGAGGTTATTTGATTGACCCAATGCCGAACAGTGAACAATTTGCATGCAAACTGAAACCATTAAGCTACGTACACACATGCGACAACGATCGTTCGTTGTGAACGACGAACGAAATTTTGATTGACGAAAGAGCGACCTAAGTAAAGTTAGTTTTTAAAGGTGTGTAACGATCTGATCGTTAGAACGAAGTTACATCACGTAAATCAACTATTGCGCATAAAAATGAAAAGTTCCATGGAGAAATAGCGAAATGCGCATGTCAAGCAGAGTACGAACGACCGTTTTCCAACGATGTACTACTTTTGCAAACGATCGTCGTTGGAAAAAATCCGCCAAGCTAGATCGTTCGTTTTCAACGATCTAGCTCGTCCGTCGTTAGACTTAATGGTAGTTGGCTGCTTTTTTTTAAACGATCGTTTCAAACGACTATAGTCGCATGTGTGTACGCACCTTTAGCCTCTCACTGACCATCTCGATTTGTCTACTGATCCTTTTTTTTTTTTTTTAATGAATCACCATTCTTTGCGTTGCTTGTTCTCATTTACAAAAGCATTTTCTCTGAATGTATTCTTTATTCAGGCATTCGTGGTAATGAAAAATTCCTTTCAACTTTCCGTTAGAAACTGCTTTATAAAGTACAAGTCTCAGTCACTAAGGGTCAGTGACTCAAATATTGGAAATGTTCAGCAAACTCGGGGGTGAGTAGCAATTTCAGGAGGTCATCAATGGCATTGAATTCCTCTTATTTTTCTCTAAACACATTTCATAGAAGACCATTCAGCAGCACAAGGTGGACACAGCACTGCAGTAGCACTACACTTGTTATAGCTATAATATAGATGGTCAAAGGTCTGAGATCAGAGGTGAATTATCTCTTGAGGAAGGAACTGCTCTCTTCTGAAATGTCACAGCTGTGTAATTCATCCTGGTTATAGAGGTAATAAAGAGTGTTTCCTCTAGCAGATGGGGGTCGTCTTTTACTGCTGCCTGTTTCCTGGCCACATGGGTTAACCTTGGCTCATCAGACCTCATCTCTGAGGAGTCCATTCCACTACTGTACAGGACATATCCAATGCTACACAAGACCTATCCAATGCTGTACAGGACATACCCAATGCCTCACAATACATAGCCAATGCTACACAAGACACATCCACTACAATACAGGATATATCCACCACTACGAATCAGAACCATGTATCTAGGACCTGTAAGCTTAAAGGGAAGGTCCAAGCAAAAAAAAAAAAATGAGTTTCACTTACCTGGGGCTTCTACCAGCCCCATGCAGCCATCCTGTGCCCTCCTAGTCACTCACTGCTGCTCCAGTCCCCCGCCACCAGCTACTTCTGCTTCTACCAGCCCCATGCAGCCATCCTGTGCCCTCGTAGTCACTCACTGCTGCTCCAGTCCCCCGCCGCCAGCTAGTTCTGCTTCTACCAGCCCCATGTAGCCATCCTGTGCCCTCATAGTCACTCACTGCTGCTCCAGTCCCCCGCTGCCAGCTAGTTCTGCTTCTACCAGCCCCATGTAGCCATCCTGTGCCCTCGTAGTCACTCACTGCTGCTCCAGTCCCCCGCTGGCAGCTTTCTGACCTCGGAGGTCAGGGCCACATTGCATACATTTTTACGCATTCCAGCTAGTGCAGAAACAAAAATGTACGCGTTGCACCACTAACGCGTAAAAATGTATGTGTTAATGTTCCTGCACTAGCGGGAATGTGTAAAAATGTATGCAATTCGTCCCTGACCTCCGAGGTCAGAAAACTGCCAGCGGGGAACTGGAGCAGCAGTGAGTGACTACGAGGGCACAGGATGGCTACATGGGGATGGTAGAAGCCCCAGGTAAGTGAAATTTTTTTTTTTTTTTTTGCTTGGACCTTCCCTTTAAAGGGGAACTGAAGAGAGAGGTATATGGAGGCTGCCATGTTTATTTCCTTTTAAGCAATACCAGTTGCCTGGCAGCCCTGCCTATCCTCTGCCTCTAATACTATTAGCCATAGCCCCTGAACAAGCACGCAGCAGATCAGGTGTTTCAGACATTAAAGTCAGATCTGACAAGACTAGCTGCATGCTTGTTTCTGGTGTTATTCAGATACTACTGCAGAGAAATAGACCAGCAGGGCTGCCAGGCAACTGGTATTGATTAAAAGGAAATAAATATGGCAGCCTCCGTATGCCTCTTACTACAGTTCCCCTTTAACATCAGTTGAGTGTAAATTGTTGGAAGGTATAAATGTTAATAACACCCCTATAAATTCGTTTTCCAAAGCATGTTGCTTAGGGTTAATATTCTTCTCTCTCATTTATTCCTCACATTCACTCCCTAACCAGCTCCCGTCATATCCAACTCAAAAACATATAACACATCCAACCTTTTCTCAAATCAGGACACAACTAAAATGTTAATACATGCTCTTATAATTTCTTGGACTACTGTAACATACTGCTTTGTGGACTACCAACTAACAGACTGACGCTGCTCCAATCTGTACTGAACTCAGCTGCTCCTCTCATTGATCTCTCTTCTTGCTCTTCCTCTGCTGCTCCTCTCTGTCAGGCTCCTCAGTGTAGTGGCTATTCAGTAGGAGACCTTGGGCAAGACTGCCCAATACTGCTACTGCCTATAAAGCGCATAGTAGTGGCTGCAGCTTTGGAGAAAGAGGAGGAGAAAAGAGCAATATAAATTTGCTATGCCTTGTCTTGTTCTTTGTCTTCAATGGCTGCCAATTACCCAGAGGATCCATTTCAAATGCTCAACCCGAACCTACAAAGCTCTCCACAGTCTCTCCTGTACATCTCCTCACTAGTTTCCAGATACCAACCCAGCTGCAATCTCAGATCTGCACATGACCTTCTGTTGTACTCCTCTAGAATCACTCCTCACATTCACATATACAATATTTCTCATGTGCTGCACCTCTCCTCTGGAATCTCCTGCCACAACACATCCCTCACTCTCCAACCTTTCAAATCATGAAGCACTCCCTCAAAACTCACTTTTTCCTTAGCCCATTCCCCCTTTGATCTCTGGCCAAGTTGTACTCCGTACGTGAAAAAACACACGAGCCATAAATGCAATTACGTTTTTCTAGGTGATTTTTTTACACCTTCTAAATAAAGTGTTTTTTTTTTTTAAATCACCAGCAAGCGAGAAAAACACTCAAAATAATTTTGATAGTACTTTATCTATTTTTTGAATTGCAAAGTGCTGAAAAGTTGTTTAAAAAAATATGTTGCCTTGAAGAAAACTCAGGATCAAAAGCTAATTGCATATGGGTCTCGGCCTCCAGGTAGGAATACTGTATATCGCCCCACCTCTTGCACCTCCCCCTCCCATTCCTTCAGACTGTAAGCTGGGAAGGGCAGAGCTCTCTCACCCTTTTGTGTCTTGGAATTTGTTAGTCATTTTCTTTATCATGTTACCTTTGTCAGTGTAATCATCAGTTCTGTATTGTGTACCAGTGTCTATATTCTGTGTATACCATTGTCTGTATTATTATGTACCCCATGTTGGTTTCTTACCTTGTACAGCGCCATGGAATATGTTGGCACTTTATACATCCTGTCTAATAAAACCCGTCCCTGCGTTGGGGGTGAACTCCAGCCAGTGCTCGTGCATGTGGGGGGGGGGGGGGGGGGCGTCAGGGGGCTGCGGCTGTGGCCTAGCGCTTGGTTTTTGGTGAGCCTTTTTTACTAGTCAATCCTATACAATAAAACCTAACTGTCCCTGCGTACACTCCTGTCCCGTGTCCCGGCGTACACTCCTGTTCCTTTGTCCGTGGGTTTGCGCTACTGCGCATGTGCCGCACGGAAAGCCGTTGGGACAGGAGGGGGCCAGGATGCCGGGCACACACGGCGGACCACCACCACCACCACCACCACCGTATTGTCTTACCAATATTCTCAGCTTTTATAAAGTGGAGAATGTGAATGTAGATTTTCTATATTATAAATGTAGTGCATTTGGACTTTGCAAAGTCATTTGACACTGATCCCCACAATGGCCTGGTGCAGAAGGATACAGGGACTAGTAGAAAATGGCCTCGATTCATAAAAGTGCTGTCGAGCGGGGAAAGTCGAGCGGGGAAACACCGCTGTCGGTATTTCCGCCTTCAGGGTGGTAATTCATAAAAATGTTGCTAGTTGTGACAGGCGTGCGGAGATATTCCGCTGTAGGCAGGCGTTAGGCTGTCAGGAGACATGCGGAAACAGGAGAAGCAGGCGGAGTCCCTCCGTGCGGTGTTCTCTCTGCAGCTGCTTGGGAGGTCTGTCCCATTCACTGCACTGTAATCCGCACGCTTCTCGCCAAATCAGAGGTAGCGGTAATCCCCGTCCGCATACCGCTTCCTCTAATCTTTATGAATTGACTACTTGTTACTTTTGCTATGATAATCACCGCGCAAGGCGGTGATTTATCACTCTGCTCGCGAAAGTCGGCTTTTCATGCGGAAAAAGCCTTTATGAATAAAGATTCTGCTGTGTGGTCGGTAAAGTGAGCCGTTTTCAGCATTCCCGCATGCGGGAATGCTTTATGAATCGAGGCCAATGTGTGTGTATAGAGAACTGGTTAAGGGACAGATTGCACAGAGTGATGTTAAATGTTCACTAGGCGATAGGCTAGGCAACCATATTCAATGCCAAACAGCGGTAGCTAAAGCAAATAAAACTCTGGGATGCATAAAATAGGCAATAAAATCAGTAGGGTTATACTAATTACACACCATACAATTTTCTGGCAGATTTACCTGCCAGATCGATTTCCAACATGTCCGATCTGAATTTCGATCGATTTTTGGATTTTCTGATTGTGTTTTTAAATCGTTTTTTGGCTCCTTTTTTCAATCAATTTTCGGTTCTATGAAAATCGATTAAAAAAAAAAAAAGGAAGATTAAAAAACGATCGGAAAATGTTGGAAATCAATCTGGCAATTAAATCTGCCATAAAATTGTATGGTGTGTACCTAGCACAACTCTTCGAACTCAGGTTATTTAAATAGCTGAAGTGTGTTGATGGGTCAATAACCCCAATGTCAACACTTATACAGGGAAGTAGTATACAAGCATCTCATGATTAATCACTTGTGAGGCCGCATCTGGAGTATGGGATAATGCAGGGGGAGGGGACATGATGCTGGGGGAGGGGACATGATGCAGGGGGAGGGGCACACTACTCCCTCTGTATATATCACTTGTGAGACCACATCTGGAATATGGGATAATGCAGGGGGAGGGGACATGATGCAGGGGGAGGGGACATGATGCAGGGGGGGAGGGACATGATGCAGGGGAGGGGACATGATGCAGGGGGTGGGGCACACACTACTCCCCTTGTATAAATCACTTGTGAGACCACATCTGGACTTTAGGGTACAGTTTTGGGCACTGCACTATAGGAGGGATATTAACATTCTACAACAGGTGCAAAGATGGGCAACTTAATGAATCAGTGGGATAGAAGGTTTCACTTACCAAGAAATGCTGGACAAACTTGGTTTATTTAGCTGAGAAACACCTTCAGCTACATTTGGCCAATTTTACCACCTCAAGAGGGTCAACAGAATTTGAATGCTATGAGCAGATTGTGTGTAGGTAAACTCTAAGGGCTGGTGCACACCAACAGCGGTTCTGGAGCGTTTTTAAAAACGCTTTTGGGCTGAAAACCGCTTGGCTAATGAATGTCAATGGGCTGGTGCACACCAGAGCGGCTCGTTTTTCTCCCGAAATGAAAACTTGGGTCCTGCAGAATTTTTTGATTTCTGAGGAGTTTCTGCCTCAATGTAAAGTATAGGAAAGTGGAAAACAGCTCTGAAAAACACTAGATCAGAGCGGTTTTCCAGGCGTTTTTGCTACAGAAGCTGTTCAGTAACAGCTTTACTGTAACAATAAATGAAATCTGCTACACAAAAACGCTCCCAAAAAACGCTAGGCATGTGTAGAAAATCGCTCTAAACATGCCTAGAATCGCTCTAAAAACCACTAGCATTTGCGGATCCGCTAGAGGTTTGTGGTGTACACTGGGCCTAATACTACATGGAGGTTGTAAAATTAGTCAGTGATGCTCAAATCCGATCCGGGAGATACCCGGATAGTTGCTATCCGGATATCTACCAGTAAACCTGTGCGGGTTGGGCGGGTGGGGGGTCAATCTTACCTGTATGACGTCTTCTTCGTCCCTCGGCGCCTGCCACGATGCGGTCCACACGCATCACGTGATTACAAACACTTCCTCCTTCAACCCGGAAGGAGGAATTGTGTACTCACGTGACCGTCGCTTGGACCGCATCGTGGGAGGGGCCAAGGGACGGACGAAGAAGACGTCAGACAGGTAAGCTTGACCCCCCACCCACCCCGCACAGGTTTACTGGGAGATATCAGGATAGCAACTATCCGGGTATCTCCCAGATCGGATTTGAGCATCACTACAATTGGTCAGTGATTGACCAATGAAAGTTGAAGTTGTGCACCAGGCTGTAGAGGTAATCGAATTACCATGTATAAACAGAGGGCATTATAAAAGCTTGGCAGATGAGCTTTTGTTTTTGTGTGAGGTGCAAAACTTTAATATTACCTGCTGAGTTGCTGCATCAAACTTCTGCACAGAGATCCAGAGAACTGGGCTGAATAGGGTGTGGTTACCACTGTGGTGGAGTGTTAGCAGCTCTAGACCCGGGGTCAGGAACCTTTTTGCCTGAGAGTGCCATAAACACCACATATTTTAAAATGCAATTCCGTGAGAGCCATACAATATGTTTTAAACTGACACTGTGCGCATGCGCAGCAGAGGGCTCACATTCCTGTTGCCATGGTGATGTGTATACAGTGGATCCTCCGGGCAGCGGAAGTGTCAAGACACGCCTTCAGCTTCTCTTGGGTTTCAGTTTCATCAGCAATTTCCCCGAGAGCCAGACAGGAGAAATACCGACTAACAGCTTGTACAATTAGCTAGCTGACTTGGGGGTTGATTCACTTTGTAGGACGAGATCCCTAAACTTTGGCCCAATTGGCTGCCTGTCAAGTGACATGAAGCCTATTGGGCCAATCAAAAGTCGGAGATCTCGATCTACAAAGTCACTGGACCTGACAGGGCCCAGAGTAGGACAATTGGAGCAGCCATTAGTTTTGGGGTAGCGTGAGTTTGTTAGTAGTGCATGCAACAGCAGTAGTGAGTAAGTTAGTAGTGCATGCAACAGCAGTAGTGAGTAAGTTAGTAGTGCATGCTACAGCAGTAGTGAGTAAGTTAGTAGTGCATGCAACAGCAGTAGTGAGTAAGTTAGTAGTGCATGCTACAGCAGTAGTGAGTAAGTTAGTAGTGCATGCAACAGCAGTAGTGAGTTTGTTAGTAGTGCATGCAACAGCAGTAGTGAGTAAGTTAGTAGTGCATGCAACAGCAGTAGTGAGTAAGTTAGTAGTGCATGCTACAGCAGTAGTGAGTAAGTTAGTAGTGCATGCTACAGCAGTAGTGAGTTTGTTAGTAGTGCATGCAACAGCAGTAGTGAGTAAGTTAGTAGTGCATGCAACAGCAGTAGTGAGTTTGTTAGTAGTGCATGCAACAGCAGTAGTGAGTAAGTTAGTAGTGCATGCAACAGCAGTAGTGAGTAAGTTAGTAGTGCATGCTACAGCAGTAGCGGGCCTACTTTGAAAATGATACTTGCGCTGCCACACTAAGCTGCGCTGCTTGAGCCGTGTAGCTTAGTGAATCAACCCCTAACTGATTTGTATGTGAGCCGGATGTAGCCATCAAAAGAGCCACATCTACCTCCCGAGCGATAGGTTCCCTACCCCTGATCTAGAGCATCGATACGCTGCCACTCTGCTGGTCTATGGCAGCGTGGTATAGTTCAGGAATGGATACGTGGCACTCTGTGTGAGCCTCGCTGCCACGTGTCAGCGTTTGTTATATATGTTACGGCCAGAACCCGAAGTTTGGCCACTTTGCGTTCTGGCCGGCCACTTCGGGTTCTGGCCGGTCAATGTGCGAACTGGCCGCTGCGCTGCGGCCAATGTGAGGAATGAAATGATTGCAGTAAAGATTAATGTGTGTTCTGGCCGTCTCGCTGCGGCCAAATGTGTCAAAAATGCGTTCATTCATTTAATGAAATTAAGCCGGCGGCAATGTAGCAAATGAAGCCGCCGGCTTTCTCTCCTCCCCCCTGCCTCTCTCTCTCTCCTGGCATCCGGCGGGACATGCGTGTCCCCCCGGAGTCGTTCGTCGCAGCAGGGAATCCTGCTGTTCGTTTCTGCAGAGCGGGTGCTGGCAGAAGAAATGTCTGCAGCCTCCCCGCTCTGCTGCCCTGGCGCGACGAACGAATCTTGGGGACACGCATGTCCCCGCCGGCTGACCGAGAGAGAGAGAGAGGCGGGGAGGAGAGAAAGCCTCCGGCTTAATTTCATTAAATGAATGAATGCACTTTTGACACATTTGGCCGCAGCGAGACGGCCAGAACACACATTAATCTTTACTGCAATCATTTCATTCCTCACATTGGCCGCAGCGCAGCAGCCAGTTCGCACATTGGCCGGCCAGAACCCGAAGTGGCCGGCCAGAACGCAAAGTGGCCAAACTTCGGGTTCTGGCCGTAACATATACAGAGATCCAGAGAACTGGGATGAATAAGGTTTGGTTCCCACTGTTCTGGCATGGATCCGGGGCACTCTGTGTGATACTCCTGGGCACGTGTCGGCGGTTGTTATATACAGTATACTGCAGCTATAGCGAATAGCCTGCTCTGGCAATGCTTCTCATATAATTATATTAGGGTTTATTTTCAGATCTCCCGGGTGTCACTAATGGCTCCTGCTCTGTGCAGCTTATTACTCCTGCAGCGAGGTGAGGGTTTCCAGACTGGCATACGTAACAATATTCCACACACAGTACCGTTGCCAAGGTAGCAAACTAAACGTTTGATCAGTTTTGGAAGTACTCAGTTTTTGTTTTTTATTTATTACCTTCAAGCAGGATTAAAAAGGGACCCAGAGCAAAGGCATAAAATTAAAATCTGGACTTACCTGGGGTTTCCTCCAACCCCCCGTAGCCCGCGAGGTCCCGACATCCTCTGGGTCCCTTCCACGGTCCCGCTGGTGGCTCTGGTAATCCGGTGACTTCGGCTGAAGTTGTGCATGCGCACACCTAGCACGTAATAATGCATGTGTCGCCGTTAGAGTCCTGCGCATGCGCGTTTCTCTACAGACTGAACTGCGCATGCGCAGGATGCTTATAGAGACCGGTGTGATGACGCGTTTGGTGCCTGGACAGGCTACGCATGTGCGACTTCAGCCTAATACAGTAGAAACCCTTTATAGTAAACTCCAAGGGACCAGGAAAAGTACTTAACTATGCCAGAAATGGTCATACTCAAGCACATAAAGTATATTATAGTACTGGATCTTAATTCAGTCAATAATTTGCAGTTATTTTTACTTTTCAATGCTTCAGCAAGCGAGCACAGACTGTCTAAGCTAGATGACAATGCACAGTGCTCAGTATGCAGGAATTTGTATGCAACAATCATGCAACAGCGTCCCCAGGAAGCATAGGTCGCGCCAGGTAATGCAGATACAGTGCTGATAGTGTGCTCCTCTGTCCACATGTCTGTGCAGCCTGGATGATACTGTACCATTGCAGCCATGCACAAGCAAGTCACAGATGACAGGCAATTCCCTCAGTAATCAGGCAGCAGCTTGCACAGGAAGCATAGGGGTCACCAGGTATTGCAGGTATAGTACTGATAGTGTGCTTCTCTGTCCACATTTCTGTGCAGGCCGGATGATGCTGTAGTGTAGCAGCTATGCACAAGCACGTCACAGATGATAGGCAATGACAGGCTGCTGTTCTCATATCATCGATTTTAGCATTCAGAGCATGAAGGCACAACATTAGTCGGATTGATTAGTGAAGGTGAATTGCAGACAATTTCACTAGTGGGGTGTGCGCCAGTAGTCAATTGACTTTCGATCAACCACTAAAGTTGATTGGCCAATAAAGTCAATCGCTTAATCGCTAGATGTATGGCAACCTTAAAGAAAAACTGAAGTGAGAGGTATACGGAGGCTGCCATATTTATTTCCTTTTAATACCAGTTGTCTGGCAGCCCTGCTGATCCTCTGCCTCCAATGCTTTTAGCCACAGCCCCTGAACAAGCATGCAGCAAATCAGGTGTTTCTGACATTATTGTCAGATCTGACGAGACTAGCTGCATGCTTGTTTCTGATGTGATTCAGACACTACTGCAGCCAAACAGACTAGCAGGGCTGCCAGGCAACTGGGATTGTTTAACAGGAAATAAATATGGCAGCCTTCAGATCTCTCTCACTACAGTTGTACGTCAAGAACGCAGTTCTACTTCAATTTTGATTTCTGGTAGCAGGTTTAATGCTGTAAATCTTTTAGACCAAAGAAGAAATACAGAGTTTTATACCACTTTAAAATAGCAAAAAAGACTTGTGTAGCAGCCGTCTATATTGGTGGTGATAATTAGGGAAGGTCAAGGCGATGCACATTTTGGGTTGATGCAGGATTATGCAAATTTATGCAGATTAAAAATGGACAAATCGAATTTTACCTCAGCAGGATATGACCATGCTGGACGGGAAAGCAGGCAGGAAGGTGGCAGCAGGGGTAGCGGTGGGGAAGGGGTGTCGGTTCCCCCCCCCCCTTTCCTCACCTGGGTCCCCCCTTCCCCGCTCCCCCTCCAGCTAGTTTCAATAATTTAAAATCAATATAATGTAGCAGTTGGTGCGCAGGGAACTTACTTCCTTGCGCTCCACCACTCACCGTGTCACTTCCTGTAATGCCGTCCAATGTACATCAGAGGACGGCATTACAGGAAGTGACACGGCAGCGGTGGGACGCAAGGAAGTAAGTTCCCCGCTCACCGCCTGCTACATTATATTGATTTTAAATTATTGAAACTAGCTGGAGGGGGAGCGGGGACCCAGGTGAGGGAGGGGGGGATGGGGGACGACGACTCCCCCCCCCCTCCCCGCTGCCAACCCAGTCCTGCCTGCTTTACCCCTCCAGCATGGCGGCCCACTCTCACCCACAGGCTGTGACACAGAAACGGATCAGTTTGTGTCCAAAACTGCCTGTGAAGATGGGGATCCGTTTTCCCATTGCTTTTCACTACCCCTGCGTGTATCCGGGGTCTGTGAAAATGCAGCAAATCCGGACTGTCCGTTCAGGTTTTAAAAAATGGGTCCCCGCAAACGCAGACAGATCTGTTTTTTTTCTTGGGTGAGGACGGCTGCTATTTTTAACATTGCTATCCGTGGCTTTGGTTTTAATCCGGGCTCAAAAAAACGGAGCCACGAATACGTTTCCGAACCTAGTGTGAACCAGGCCTTAGGGCTCATTTCCACTATCGTGAATTCGCATGCGTTTTTCGCATGAAAATTCGCATAGCAATACAAGTGAATGGGACTGTTTCCACTTGTCAGGATTCTTTTGCGTTTTTCTGTGCAGAAAAAATTTGCATGGCAGAGCCATCAGAATTCGCATACCGCTATGCGAATCGCATACAATGTATTTAATAGGAAATTCGCATGAGGTTTGGGTATGCGAATTTTCATGCGAATTTTCATGCGAATTCGCATGGAAACAATGGAAAAGCACACCAGCACTGCCATAGTTAAATTCGCATACATCGTCATCCATGCGAATTCGCTTGCAAATTCGCGTGAAAATTCGCATGGTCCCGCATGCAAATTTTGCATTCGCATGCGAATTTTTACCGCGGCGATTCGCACCGCACAAGTGGAGATGCAGCCTTACACAGATGCTGTCAAACATTTTCAGACAAGCTCAGAATCAGCACGAATGGAAAGAGAGGAGACTGGGGCTGACAGACTGAGCACACAGGACAGCGGCCGCAGCCAGAAGATACATACATGATTACCTGGGCTGGAGGCAGCAGACCGAGAGACAGAGGAGGAAGCGGTTGGAGAGATAGCAGAGCTGGACGCAGCGAGCCGGAAGTCCTCGCTCATCTGACAAATAAAGGGACAGACATGAGTGTGAGACGAGAGGAAGACAACACAAGGACCACAATCACAGGAAGAGACTGGCTGCCCTTTACTAAATTACATCTCTGCTCCTAAACAAGAACATCAATTATCCTGCAGTCATGTGACAGCGCACCCTAGCTTCCTGTCCTACAACACACACTGGAGAAAGCCAATTAAAGGTTAAGGATTGCAGCTAGCATACAAACTCCAATCTGCATACAATCATTACTCTCTCATTGACCATCACTGCAGAGTCATTAATACTGGCTGTATCATGAGTGATTGTGCCTAAAGTCTTCCAAATAATCACTCAAGCAAACAAAGTATAAACAACTACAGGAAAAACTAAAACCCTTAGGCAGACAGTATTCCTGTATAAAAAATTAAGTATACACATGCAAAAGAGTGTGTAATCCAGCAGCAAAAGTGTCCCATACAACGTTTCCCTATATTGCTTGCCTATCTTATGTGAAAGTGTTAAGTGACTCATGCTGTCAGCTTACATTGACTCATGCTGTCAGCTCACCTTTCCAGTCGATCTGCAACAAGCTGTGTACAGGTTGAAAGAATGCAAGTGAGGGAGTGAAATCTCACCACATTGGTTATGTACACCCCATGCTGGGTTATGCCTTAGCTGATATTAGCTTATAGGATAGGGGTACACGCCTGCTTGCAGGTTCAGCCTCCTCACTGTCCATCAGAACTCCTCCAGTCAGTAGAAATGTGAGTCAGCAGCATGAGGCAGGAAATACTGAAGAAAATAGTCTGCATTGATTTTGCTGCTGGATTACGTAATCTACCAAACGTATACTTTACATTATATGCAGAATTAGGGCCCTTTTCCACTATAGCGTTTGCGATGGCTGAATCGCAAAACCGCAAACCGCTAGTGATTTTAAAGTCGCTACGGTTTGCTTTTTAACATAGGAATCGCGGTAGGTAATTTCCACTACCGCGATTCGTTTTTTTGCCTGATCGCGATCGCGCGGCGGAGCGATTATTACCGTGATTTTGCTATGCGGTGCATAGCATAGCAAAATCGCGATGGCAAACGTCAGGAAATCGCTGGGAATTTTTTTTCTTTTGCGATTCAGCAATCGCTAGCGTTCAGCGTGAACGCTAGCGATTGCTAGTGGAAAAGGGCCCTTACTGTCTACAAAAGAGTTTTATTTTTTTGCCTGAAATTTCTGCTTGTAGGGAAAGTGTAGAGAAGACTAAAAAAAAAATATATAAAAGCAAAGTACCTTCCTTTAATTTTAGAAGCAAAACAACGATATAACTGAACGGTCAAAACAGGAACTACTAAAATTACATTAAATATCAGTTTTTTTCGCCCATGTCCAATGTCAGTATATTGGCTCTCAGTCCAGCATCTTCAAGATGTTGGAAGCTCTGGTAGATTGATATTCCTGTAAAAAATGACCAATTCCCCTCAAATGCTGTGACAAAAACGGTCAGGCAAAAAAAAAAATAAAAAAAAAAATGGTGGTTACACACACCCAATTTTGATTGGCCAATTATACCATCTTTATGTAGTATGACGGCCAACAGATTTTGAATACTATGAGTAGGATATGTAGGTAAACCCTCATACTACAAGGAGGTGGTGAAATTGGCCAATAAAAATTGGAGAAGTGTATGCTCCCTTAAGCCTGGTACACACATCCAATTTAGATTGGCCAATTTTACTACCTCCGTGTAGTATGAGGGTTTACCTACAATCATTTTATAGCGTTTAAAATCTTCTGGTCCTCATACTACACGGAGAGCGTAAAAACGGCCAATCATAACTGAAGCTGTGTACCATGCTTTAGGGAGAGCTAGAGACCAGAGATTGATGAGATGATAATTTGCATGCAAGTTTAATGCAAAATGTATGCAGGTTGGAATTGGACCAATCCAATGTTTGGATCCTCCCAATTCAAATCAGCATACCGTTTGCATGAAATTTCCATGCAAGCCCGAAGTATTAGTATCTTATTTACCCATCCCTATTAGAGGACACAACCAACCAATTGAATCCAGCGTCAGAGATTTAAAGTGAACCAGAGACGAAGCACCCTCATGTATTTTACCATAGAAATCAGTGGGAACATTAGAGAAAACACCTACCCTGCCCTCTGTTTCATCCTCACTGCTAAAAGTGTCTGTTATCTAGCTGAGATAAGAATCCCGGACTGTGCATTGAGTCTGGCTTTGCTATAATGACTCAGCTATAATGATTTCTGAGCAAAGCCAGCAGGGGGCAGGCTTGGACTTGAAGACAGCAAAGAGAACACAGTCTCAGCTATAATTATTCTGTAGCAAAGCCAGCCAACTGCTTAGTCGGGATTCTTATCTTAGAGGTGATAACAGGCAAATTAAACAGAGAACAATGTAACAAAGAGCAGATTAGGTGTTTACTGTCATGTTCCCACTGATTTATAAGGTAAAATACATGAGGGTGCTTCATCTCTGGTTCTCTTTAAGACATCGAAGGAGGATTTAGAAAGTTAGAAATAAACTTTTTCTGAAGAGATTCTCCTTGAGGAGAATGCCTGGGAAACATGTGATAGGGTTGATCATGTGACCCTCTGATTGGCTGGTTGTGATCATGTGTCCGTACAGCTTCCTGTTTTAGCCTACACAAGAGGCAGAAGGGAGAGCTTACCACATGATCATGACTAGCCAATCAGAAGCCTAGAATTAAATTGTCACACACACCCCTGCCCATAAATCCTCTCCTTCCGTAGGATGAAATGATCAACTCTATTTAACACAAGTGCTTCTCCAAAACGGGAACGTCAGAATTGGCTATTGTCAGACCTTCAGCTTTGAATTTATTTATTTTTTTATAGTGCTGATTGCACAGAGCTGTAGAAAACTAGCAGTAGTTACATTCTGATTGATTTTTAGATTCTACTCAAATTTAAAAAAGTGGCTAAAATGACCGAGATTCCCGCCTCGATTTTGAATCGGGAAAACACAGATTGCTTCCTGGATCTCACATGTATTGACCAAGAAGAGGACTAGACACTGAGATGCTGGTAATTAGGCATTGGTGCAAACTTCATGCAAATGTATGTCATGTGGAAATGGACAAATTTGATGCAACAGCCGTTTGACATTATAAACCAAAACCTGTCAAGTCAGAGGCAAAAGACAGCTACAAGTTTTGTTGGGGAACTAAGAGCTGAGCGACCAATCCCTGATATCAGTTTGTTCGACTAAACACATATGTGCAGAGAGCCATGTACTCTCAGGGTGCTTTCACACTACACACGATATGTTGCGCACCCTGAAAACCAGAAATGCAAATTTTGAAAAGTAGCAGTACATATTGCGCGATGTGCCGCAAACCGTACATAAAAGTATGCTCCGCTGCAGGTGTAACCACGCAGCGTACTGCAAATTATTCTGACAGATCGCGCCATACTGCTGATGATCTGATGGAAACACACCATTGCAATATAATTGCGTTGTGATGCGACTTTATGCTGTGTGAAAGTACCATCAAACAGGACAATCCATGAAAAAACAAAAAGTGAGCGTGAATGTAAGCTGCTTTCACAGTGGGACATTACAGGCGCACGTTAGAGCAGCCTGTAACACAGCCCAACTCACAGTAATGAAAAATGAATGGGCTGTTCACACTGCCCACGTTGCGTTACATTGTAACGCAGCAGGTAAAAACAATGTGCTGCATGCAGTGCTTTATAAGCGGCTAAGCCCCGTTAGACTGTTTGCACATGCTCAGTAATGTTGGAGGAGGAGGTCTCCCCTCCTCCTCCTCGGCCAGCCACATGGCTAATTAATATTCACTGCACGGTGTGACGTGCAGTGTTTACTTCCTGAAGCGGCCGCTCTGTACGGCGATTGGCCGGGCGGGACCACGTGATGCCGCATGCGTCCAAAAGTACGCATCACAGGACGCATGAAGAGCCACTTAACGTGGCTCAATGTAACGTCCAGCTACAACCCCACTATGTGTTGCGTTAGGGGCTCGTTATGCGACCTTAACGTGGCATCTAACGCAACGTCTTAGTGGGAAAGCCTTAGAGATGGTGAATGTGATGCAAATCATTTTTGTATGCAAATATTGCATTTTTGTATGCAAAATTATGCAGCTTGAACATGAACCAATCAAATCTTGCTGAGGCAAAATTTGATTGGAGCATTTTCAAGCTGCACATATTTGCATACAAAATTTGCAAAATCCTGCATCTAACCGAACATCCCCAGTGGGCTCTATTACTGCTGGAAGGATTGGCGGGCGGTAGGGTTATTCACTCACCCGTAATAAATTACATTTAAGAAACTACCCCTCCCTCGGTCAGCAAGACAGCTGCAGCCATTTTCCCTCCAAACTCTTCTGAAGGTCTGTGGCCACTCCCACCAGCCTGCCACGCCCTGTCCCCAGCCACTAGATTATGGTTGCTGAGCTGAGTGCGAGCCGTTGCAAGCAAGTGGGGGTGGCCACAACGGCTTTGCCAAGGAAGGGGGCGGAGTTTCTCACGTAATGAAATACAGATGAGCGAGCGCTTTATTATAAGCTCAACAATGCAACAATGAATAAAATGCTTTTATAGGAAGAAAACTCCCCAGTACAATGACTATTCCAGCTGTAGGCAGAGAGGAGCATTACCAGTGCATCCGTATAGAAGAAGCCACGCTATTTAGGCCACGTGGATCTCAGCTTACTGCCCGTGGCTTTTCTGTGCATCAGTAAGAAGTCACACTCCTTTATATATTTTTATATATTTTATTTGTGATTATGGTTTATAAGCACAGCACATGACTCATGACAGTGTATAAATATAGAACAGAGTTAGTAATCACATTATACAAACAATACAATGATGACACAAAGGAGGACAAGTTAAATGATTAATACTGTCATATAAAACGGGGATGTAAACATCTTCTGGCTGCTTGGGGGAAGCTCCTGTATGTATATGAAGGCACTGAGAGGCACTGAGAGGGGGAGGAAGTTACCAGGTGCAGCTCACACTATCATGCTTGGTACACGCCATGCAATTTCCCATCAGACTGACGATCGAATCGATAATTTGACAGGTCCAAAGAGATTTCTGGTAGATTTTACAGACCTGGCTGGATGGCCAATAGGTACCACTAGAAAAATAAAAAAAAGTCAGAAACTCACCTAAGGAGAGGGAAGGCTCGGTCCTAATGAGCCTTCCCTCTCCTCTCCCGATGCCCTCGGTGCTGCGCTGGCTCCCCCGTTCGCGTCCACCGCCGCAGGGACTTCGGAGGTTTTCGGGAGCACTCGGGCTTCCGAAGACGGGCCGCTCCATACTACGCACGCGCGAGTGCGTCATAGAGGGCGCTCGCGCATGCGTACTATGGAGCGGCCCCGTCCTCGGGAGCCCGAGTGCTCCCGAAGGCTTCCGAAACCTCCCTTCGGCTGCGGAAGTGGCAGTATTTGACCGAACTGGTCGAATACTGCCACAGGGGATCCTGCGCGCGACCGGGCACCGGGAGAGGAGAGGGAAGGCTCATAAGGACCGAGCCTTCCCTCTCCTTAGGTGAGTATCTGACTTTTTTTTTTTTAAACGGTAAACATTCACTTTAAGGGCTCTGCCTCTGACACAGGAGACCTGGGTCGGCTCTGCCTGTTCAGTAAGCCAGCACCTATTCAGGAGGAGACCTTAGGCAAGTCTCCCTAACACCGCTACTGCCTATAGAGCGCATCCTAGTGGCTGCAGCTCTGGCGCTTTGATATAAGAGAGAAAAGCGCGATATACCGTAAGTGTTCAGTGTTTGTTTTTCTGATCGATTTATATAGAAGTGTCAAACAAACAATCGTAAATCAGACCACACCTGTCCGAAATTATCGATTCAACCCTTAACCTGATGGAAAAATGCATCATGTGTACCAAGCATAACTGTAAGGGGCAGTTCACACCCATCAGGATTGGTGGGCGTCTTGTGGAATTGTGGTTTTGAGTAAGTCGCGAAATAATGCATTTCAATGCCATTGTATTTAACCCACTTTGCAGTGTGCAGCAGTGCATCAACATACCACGCTATAAACGCAGCTTACAGTGTTCTCCCCAGAATTCGGTTTCCAGCCGGGTGGCATGAAAAAGTAGCTGGGTGGGGCGAGATGAGAGAATGCTGCGCTGGTGCTTCTGTGTGCAACTCTGCTCACAGTTTAGGAGGAGGTGAGCTGATGACAGCCGGGTGCTCACCAAAACTAGCCGGGCGGAGCACCCAGCTAAAATAGCCTGGGGAGAACAATGGCGTATTTATGCGACCCTCAGACACACCCTTTAACGCAAAGGATTATGGGTAATATTACCGCAGCACTTTACAAATAGTGCTTTGTTCATCTCATTAAAGGATCCAACAAACTCCTGCATTATTAATGTCACTCGTTTTCCTAAAACATAAACATCTCGGTCACAATTGTAGAAATGGAAGCAAAATGGCAGCGAATGTCACCTTTACATAAAATACTATCTGTGTAAAATCTTACAGAAAAACTCTACCATCGTTTGTACAAATAAGTGCAATTTATTACATTTTTACATCCAGAAAATTGTGCAAACGACTTAAAGTTAACCCGAGGTGAGAGTGATATAGAGGCTGCCATATTTGTCTCCTTTTAAACAATACCAGTTGCCTGGCTGTCCTGCTGATTTATTTGGCTGCAGACGTGTCTGAATCACACAAAAACAAGCATGCAGCTAGTCTTGTCAGATCTGACATTAATGTCAGAAGCACCCGATCTGCTGCATGCTTGTTCAGGGGCTATGGCTAATAGTATTTGAGGCAGAGGATCGCAGCGCAGCCAGAGAACTGGGATTGCTTAAAAATAAATATGGCAGCCTCCATATCCCTCTGGCCTTGGTTTCACTTTACAAGTCCACTAAACTTAAAACACTGGACATCCTTATTCAGATATTATACTGTATCTGCTAAAATATTCCCAGTAATATATTTACATTAAAAAAACTACAGTTAAAAAATTAGCGAATATCCACACTTATGGAGGTCGAGGTTATAGTTCTATTTCCTGAGTAGATGAATGGAAGGTGGGGGGTTGAAATACTAATGCTGGAAGACTTCTGCATATATTGGAGATACCAAGAGATCCGACTAGAAAAAGGATTTATATGAAATGGGGGCCCCAAGCAAGATAGGAGTTTTTGCCCACCGCTGATGGTCATCTGGGTATTTTTATTAGTAAGATTTGGTGGGGGATAGCACCCAGCAGGCCCCCGAGACTGTTTCCAGGCCCTAGGCAACTGCCTAGGGTGACTTTTGGATGATCCAGCAAACTTCTTTTAAGGCCCGTTCACATAAACACTGGCTGCAGAAACGCCTGCGTTACTGCAACCTGTACATGTGTCCGTGTCCTGCGGTCGGGGGTGGAGCCATGGGATTTCATTTGATAAAATAGCTACACATCGCTGTCCGAAAAAAAATGTGCTGTTGTACAGTGGCCCAATGCAAAAATCTGCAATGGACATGTGTAAACGTGTCCATGACAAAGCACAGGCATCTAAGACAGGTACTCTTCTCTCTGCTGTATTACAGCAATAACTTCTCAGCAATTCTTACCATGTTCAGATATGACCCAAGCAAGTATTGCACATTCTCGCCACGTAAAAGTTAAAACCGTTTAATAAAAAAAAAAATTAAAAAAAACTACACTGAAAACTCCTGAGCAGCTTTGCTGGATGAATTAAGCCCTCTGTTTAGTAAATCCACCCCAGTGTTATGTCAGATCCTTGCACTATCCGGGCCTCGGATACCTGAAGGACGTCTTACAACTGCATCACACCCCCCCCCCCCTCCCCAATCTTAGATCAAAAGGATTCAATATCTTGGTCACACCCAGAGCACACCTCAAACCCTTTGCAGACAGAGCCTTCTGTCATGCTTCCCCTACACTTTGGAACTCCCTGCCACACCCAATCAGGACAGCTCCATCCCTGAAAGCATTTAAAGTGTACCAGAGACGGTGCACCATTGCTAATTTATACTTACCTGGGGCTTCCTCCAGCCCCATAAGCACTGTGGCTTCCCTCGCCGTCCTCTTCAGTACCTCCATTCTGGTGCTACCACTCCCAGTAATCCGGTCAGTTGTCACCAGTCGAGGCCTTCTTCCCAGGCACGCATGCCCCTCCCCCTGCCTGCGAAGTACTACTGCGCAGGTGCAGAACGCTCCAGGGGACAGGAGTGTGACGAGTGGTGCTGAGCTGCGCAGAAGGCCGCGACTGCCCGAATTACAGGGAAGCAGCAGAACGAAGGGGCCGAGGAGGATGGCAAGGGAGGCCCCAGTGCACATGAGGCTGGAGGAAGCCCTGGGTAAGTATAAATAAGGGCTAGGAAGCCATCTCTGGTTTCCTTTAAAGAGACTCAGAGCTGATTTTATACCTACCCGTGGCTTCCTCCAGCCCCATCCTCTCCGAACGCTCCCACGCCGCGGTCCTCTGCTGCCTGCAGCTTCGGGAACCGGCTCCCGTCACTGACATCAGTCGCAGCCAGCTATGCAGGAGAAGTGCGCCCTCTACGTGTCTTTCCTGCGGCTGCTGGAGAGATATGCAAACAGAGCACTTCACTTACGTTAGACTGGAACCGATTGATGAAAGCGCGGGGACCCGGTACCGACACTGCGGGCAGAGAAGGACAGCGGCATGGGAGCGATCGGAGAGGATGGGGCTGGAGGAAGCCACAGGTATGTATCATCTTTCTATTTGATCAGCTCTGGTACACTTTAAGGCCACACTGAATAGCCCCCTCTTCAGTCTGGCATTTATGAACACCTGACTATTTCCCCTGCAACACATCCAGCCTGCATTGATAGAAGTAATATCTATGCGCTTTGCGTCCTACTGGAGAAAAGCGCTTTACAAATGCTACTGTACTGTATAATCATATTGGCCATTGGTTAGGGATCGGGAGCGGTTCTCTTAGTCACATGACCTTTCTGACCAATAATAATCGGATATGGCCCAAATTATTATAATATTAAAATATTGTTCACAAGTCTGGGGGAATGTGAATACACTTTCTGAAAAGGCCTGAAGTTGGGGAATAGGGTAAATTATTTTTGGGAAAATTTAAGAAAATATAAAATTAACATTTAACATTTTAAGAATAAAATGTTAAAAAGACTTCAGTGAAAAATCCACAGTCGCCCCTGTTCTGGCCAATGATGGCAGATAATGACACACGGATCCTATTCACAGAATGAACGCTATGTCGTTCCCACAGACGGGTATAGAATCCTGGGAACACATGGCGGGGAGCTCCTGTTATACCTTTTTATCGGCGGTACTCAGTTTGATTTTGGCTTCTTTGGCTTTCTGGATCGCCTTCAGCACCTCCACCGTGTCCAGCTCCTTCTCCGTTGTCGGGGTGTTGTCCAGGCAAATCTGAGAAGGAGAACGGTCAAACAATCGTTTAAATCTAATCCATAGGTGATATAACTCATTCAGACAGAGGCGCCGAGTACATCTCTGACCAAATACTGTTGTATGTTCCCTATTTTTACTGCCTGCAGAAGCAGGACTATACCTGTGAAACGTGTTGAAAATACTGTGGAGTAGATCAATAAAAAATATTTTACCTGTTGAGATTGACAGTTTTGGGTCTGCTTTTAGGAGGCAAGTCCACCACTGCCTCCAAGCTATTTTAACTATTTTATCCTTTTGGTGCCGGTTTACATTGCAAATACTTGTATCCACCCCGGCTGGAGGGTTATACCCCCCTTTTTCCTTCTACAGAGAGCGACTTCTTAATCCTGAGTGGGGACAGGTCTAATACTCCCCACCTGCCTACACAGTGGTTTCCTGTGAGGTAACCCTGGTTTGTGAGTATAATTTGTACTCTCTAATTAACGCATCAATGTCGGTACATACTACACTATATTGGGCTCTCTGTGTCATCTCTTTTGTAACTCCTTTGCACGTTACAGGAATCCTATGTAGAGAGAGATATAGAGGCCATAACAGATGTGACACTGATAATATGACCAGTCTCCTGGTCTTCATAGCACTACTTTCCCAAGGGCCTGAGCTCACTAACGCAGGTCTGTCCGCTTTTCAGCATCTGTAACATTGATGTGTGGCTGGTAAGCAGACACACCTGTGTCAGTGGGCTCAGGTCCTCAGTATGTGTTGTATGGAAGGCTGCCTGTAAAATATACCCCAAGAGGGGGGCGTGGCTGAACTGGACATGTGAGCGGACGTGCGATTCCTGAGCTCCTCTCCCCAGCTGTCTTTATCCGCCTTCATCCTACTTATTTCGCCCGGTGGTTTGGATAACCCATACCTTACTTTGTTGCCGAAAGACTGCTGATCCGATTGATACCAAAATGGGTCCCAAAAAAGACAGGGAGAAGGAGAAGGGAGCGACTATAGGCCCGCTGGACAAATACCGGCAAGCAGCGCAAAATGGCCCCCCAGATGGCGTCTGCCACGAGGAAGGAGAACCGGCTGATAATCCGGAAACCGCTCGTATCCTGGAGGCCATAACTACTCTGCAGGCGACTCTTACCGATTCTCTCACGGCAAAAGTGGAGGAGGTCCGCACCGAAATCCAACTACTGCGGGCGGACATGGGCAACCTACGAGAGCGTGTCACGGCGGCTGAACAACGCATCTCACAGCTTGAAGATGACACCAAGCACATCCCCCGCGAGATGTCCACCATGCGAAATCAGATACGTTCTGTAATAACAAGACAGGAGGACACTGAGAACCGCTTACGCCGCAACAACATCAGGTTAGTGGGCCTCCCTGAGAACATAGAGGGGGATCAACCTGAGCTCTTTCTGGAAAAGCTCCTAATTAACCAATATGGCAGAGAGGCCTTCACTGACACTTTCTCCGTGGAAAGAGCCCATCGCCTGCCTACACACAATAAGCTACCCGGTGCCCCTCCACGTACCTTTATTGCTAGAATGCTCCACTACAGGGAACGGGACACCGCCCTTCGTTTAGCAAGAAAGGAAATATACAGATCGAGAATGCCTCTATCTCTCGGTTCCCTGACTTTGGGTTGGAAACCCAGAAACAGCGAGCCAGTTTCCAAGATGTGAAGAAGAAGCTAAAAAATCTTGACTTGCAGTATGCCATGCTGTTTCCCGCTCAGTTACGAGTGGTCTCGGGCGGCAAGACTTATTTTTTTGATACGTCACAGAAGGTACTCGACAGGCTGGATACAAGATCTGCTAAAAACAGGGCCTGAGTCTACTACGCATTAACAAGCCGTTTTTTCTTTTTCCGAAAAGACAGTCTTTTCTCCCCCTTAAGATGGTGACCTAAAAAGATTCCTTTTTTATTAAACTGCCTACTTTATTCCTTAAAATGTGATACAGCACAGTGCCAGCACTAGCTGAGCGAGAAACTTTGGAACGTAGCATTCTTACACCTACTACAACTTCAGGTTACCCTGTAGCTAGTACAAAAAGCGCTATGAATGATCAATACGAACTGATCCGCCATGTATACAACTTTAATGCTTTAACCACTTCACCACTGAGGGGTTTTACCCCCTGACCACCAGAGCAATTTTCACCTTTCAGCGCTCCTTCCATTCATTCGTCTATAACTTTATTATTACTTATCCCAATGAAATGAACTATATCTTGTTTTTTTTGCCACCAATTAGGCTTTCTTTAGGTGGGACATTATGCCAAGAATTATTTTATTCTAAATGTGTTTTAATGGGGAAATAGGAAAAAATGTGGGAAAAAATTATTATTTTTCAGTTTTCGGCCATTATAGTTTTTAAATAAAGCATGCTACTGTAATTAAAACTCATGAAATGTATTAACCCGTTGGTCCCGGTTATAAAACCATTTAAATTATGTCCCTATCACAATGTTTGGCACCAATATTTTATTTGGAAATAAAGGTGCATTTTTTTCAGTTTTGCATCCATCCCTAATTACAAGCCCGCAGTTTATAAAGTAACAGTGTTATACCCTCTTGACATAAATATTTAAAAAGTTCAGTCCCTAAGGTAACTATTTATGTTTTTTTTTTTATTGTATTTTTTTTTTTTTTAATTACAAAAAAAAAAAAAAAAAATTGGGGAGTGTGGGAGGTAATGAGTTAATTTATTGTGTAAATGTAATGTTTGTATATGTAAAATGCTTTTAGGGTGTAGTTTACTATTTGGCCACAAGATGGCCACAGAGTGTTTGTTTACATGCGACCTGTAAGCGTCCGGAAGGACGCTTACAGGAAGCAGTAGGAGGCTGGGAGACGCACAATGATCTCGCTGTTTCTGAAAGAAGCAGCAGATCATTGCGGGGGCTAGATCAACGAACGGGAATGGATTTTCCCGTTCATTGATCTCCGGGCGAGCGGGCAGCGGCGTGCACGAGCGGCGGGTGCGCGCGGACAGCGGCGGTAGCGCGGAAGGTACGGATTTCTCCGTCCCTGGTTTTTTAGGAGGGAAAAAAGGGGCGGAGAAATTCGTACCGCTGGGGGTAAAGTGGTTAAGTACCTTATCCCCTGCTGACAGAACACTGTATATTTTATCCCTTCTCTCCCCTCTCCTCCCCTCCCTGCAGATATATGTTCCAATTGTGCTGTATAACGGACACGATGTTTGACCACATTTGGGCTTTTCTGAAATATGAGTGTATTGCAACAATTAAAAGCTGGGGAGCGGGCTCTCGCCCTCCGCCTGCAATGTTCTTAAGGTTACTTTATTACCCCCTCTGACACTTAGTCGGCTGTTCATCGCACTCTACGTGAAAGTTATCTCCCGCTACTGTGTGTGGACCCGAGCTGCGTGTCAGAAGTGTTAAATCGAGAGTTCTCCGGCCTAGTTTTGAAGGCAAGGAGCTATTTGTATATAGTTATCCTCACAAATCAGCTATGTTGTTTAGGCTATCATGCCTATGCAGACTGCGCACATTAGGGATCCTCCGCCAGTTACATTACATTGTATTTCCCCCATGATGAGCACCCAGAAAGTTTCCTTCCTTACCTGGAACGTCAGGGGTATTAGGGATAAAGTTAAGAGAACAGCAATTTTAGACCACCTCAAGAGGATGGATGTGGATATCTTTGCACTGCAGGAAACGCACCTTGATGAACCCCTTCGCCGATCCATGTATAGACCCTGGATTGGGTGGTGCTATCAGTCTTTCTTTAATTCTCAATCTCGTGGAGTGACTCTAGCCATCTCTAGGCGAGTACATTTTCAAATTATACAAAGCGCAATAGACCCCGAGGGCCGATACATTTTCTTACATTGTTTAATATTTAACACACCCACGTTAGCATTGTATATACCTCCACCCTTTTGGTATGAGACAATTAACAAAGCCCTGGCTTTTACTGCAACTTATCCACATCTGCCCTCTATTTGGCTTGGCGACTTTAATTATATGTTTTTTCCTCACCTAGATAAGTTTCCAATGACGCAGCCATCACAATCCCCCTCTAAGATAGTGCGTATACTTGACTTGGTTTCTGTGGTTGATGTGTGGCACAGTAAATACCCCAGTACACCAGTATATTCATGTTACTCTGCCACACATCACACCAGATCAAGGATTGAGGATTGATTATATATTGGTTAGTAAAATCTTGCTGCCTAACTGCACTGAAATTGAATACCGTATACCTGTTTTATCAGACCATACGCCCTGTAAAGTGACCCTTAGGCTCAACACACACCATACAATCTTGGTTGTTCAATCTTACCACTTTCATGTAGTATAAGAGCTTATCCAATCAATCATTCAAGGTATTTTGAATCTGTTGGCCCTTATACTACATAGATTTGGTAAATCTGTACAACCAAGATTGTATGGTGTGTGTTGAGCTTTAGATGGATCTTCCCACCTAGGGCAGATCTATGGAAACTTAGTCCATATTGGCTAAATAGCGTCTCACAAGAAGCGCATGTCCTGCAATCTATACATAGATTTATTGACCAGCAATGTGAATCTGTGCAATTTACATCCACTTGGAGCGTCACTAAGATGTTTCTTAAAGACCTTTATCGAAAAGAAATCAAACGCATTAAATCTAATAATGCAGCATCAGTGCAGTGGGCAGAAAAGAAATACCGAGCTGCAGAATTGGAATATTCCCAATCTCCCAATCCTGCAACAGAGATGGAATTTAGGGCTAAACTACGCGAATATGAGAACTTGTTAAAGGAAAAGGCTAACAGGAAAATATTATATGCACGCCAGACCTGGTATGAGATGGGTGATCAGTGTGGTGCATTACTCGCTAAAATATCTAGGCAGCGCGAAGCTCCCCAAGTAATTGCCTCAATACTAGATATTAATGGGCAAGAAACAACTGATCCGTCGGATATATTGTCTAGATTCCTAGGGTTTTATGAGAATTTGTATACCAAACAGGTGTCAAAAACTGTCCAGGAGATCACAGAATATCTGGCCAATATCCCTACTCCCCAACTCAATGAGTCACAGGTACAATTGCTCGATGCTCCAATCTCGATTGATGAGATATGTGATGCTATCTCCTCCTTCCCCTCCTCGAAGACCCCCGGATCTGATGGCCTACCCATAGAATTATACAAGTTATACTCTAAGGAACTAGCGCCCTACCTCCAGCGATTATACCAATCTGCACTTAATCAAGAAATATTACCATATACCATGAGAGAGGCAGTAATCTCACTTATACTCAAACCTGGGAAAAATCCCGCTGAGTGTGGTTCTTACCGCCCGATATCTCTTATCCAAAATGATATTAAAATCCTTGCGAACGTTCTGGCACGCAGACTAAACACAGTCTTACAACTCTTAATACACCGAGACCAGACCGGTTTTGTCCCTGGCCGCTCAGCGGCATTAAACTTCAGGCGTCTGTATCTCAACCTGCAGGCTGAACACTCCAATATTGGTACGCGAGTGCTTATATCTCTAGATGCTGAAAAAGCATTTGATACTGTGGAGTGGGACTTCCTGTTGGCGGTTTTGAGACGTCTGGGGTTTGGGGAATCCTATATTAAATGGGTACAGCTGTTATATACTAAACCAGTGGCCAGAATTAAGGTTAACGGGTGGCTTTCCTCTACCTTTGAATTACACAGGGGCACCCGCCAAGGGTGTCCCCTCTCCCCACTTCTTTTTGATCTTGCCCTAGAGCCACTAGCCATCTTGATCAGATCACATCCTGGGATCAGAGGATGGGAAAAAGGAATCTTACATGAAAAAAATCAGTCTATATGCGGACGATATGCTGCTATACCTGTCTGACCCTGGAGACTCATTAAGCAATGTGCTCTCCACTATTACGGATTTTGGCCATTTTGCCGGTCTCAAGATCAATTGGAACAAATCCTACCTAATGCCCAAAGATTTATTTCCCCTACATTAGAACAAACTAAATCTCCATTGCAGTGGGTCAATTCTTTTAAATACCTGGGAATCCTAATCTCTAGGTCCCCCTCAGACTTCCCCAAGATTAATTTAGAACCATTACTAGATGCGGTTTGTGGAAAGCTGAGGGAATGGGAAAAACTTCCTCTTACTGTAGTGGGCAGGGCCAACCTGTTTAAAATGATGATACTCCCCAAGATTCTCTATGTAACATGGCATTCTCCCATATTTCTCCCACCTGCTGCCTTTACTAAACTTAACTCTGCTCTAACTCAGTTTATCTGGGCCAAGCAGCGACATCGGCTAGCAATATCTACCTTGCAATGTCCAAAAGATGTAGGTGGAATAGCTCTCCCTAACTGCTATCTATACTACCTTGCAGCACAGCTATCGCATCTGTATACAGGCTTCCGAGATGACAAATTACTAATACAGCAACTACTGTTTACTAGCTTACCTTTTACAAATACGGACCCTTTATACAATCTGCTTAACCCATTCAGGTTCCGTGGTTTTCACGAGAGAAATGTTCACCTCCCATTCATTAGCCTATAACTTTATCACTACTTATCACAATGAACTGATCTATATCTTGTTTTTTCCGCCACCAATTAGGCTTTCTTTGGGATGTACATTTTGCTAAGAGCCACTTTACTGTAAACGCATTTTAACAGGAAGAATAAGAAAAAAATGGAAAAATTCATTATTTCTCAGTTTTCAGCCATTATAGTTTTAAAATAATACATGCCTCCATAATTAAAATTCACGTATTGTATATGCCCATATGTCCCGGTTATTACACCGTTAAAATTATGTCCCTATCACAATGTATGGCGACAATATTTTATTTGGAAATAAAGGTGCATTTTTTCCATTTTGCATCTATCACTATTAACAAGTTTAAAATAAAAAAATATATAGAAATATTTCATCTTTACATTGATATTTAAAAAGTTTAGACCCTTAGGTAAATATTTACATTTTTTTTTTTATTGTAATGGGTTTTTTTATTTATAGTAAACATTTTATTTGGGTAGTTTTGGGAGGGTGGGGGGTAAACAATAGATTTATAATGTAAATGTGTGTTGATTTTAATTTATTTTCATTTTCAGGTGTAGTATTACTTTTTGGCCACAAGATGGCGGCCATGAGTTTGTTTACATGACGTCACTCTAAGCGTAACACACGCTTAGAGTGTCGCATCAGGAAGGGAACGGCCAGAAAAGGCGCAGCTTCCGAGAGAAGCTGTCGCTTTTTCAGCGGGGGAGAGGAATCAGTGATCGGGCTTCATAGCCCGATATATTGATTCCCTGACTACCGAATCCGCGGCCGGGAGTGCGCGTGCACGCGCGCGATCGGCCGCGGGGGCGCGCGGTAGCGCACATGGTTTCTGGACGTAGTTTCTACGTCCAGAAACCAAGATAGGTTAAGGGTACAGCCGGTATACCTAATTTTAGATCCCTACCGGTCACCCTGAAACAAATGTTCTCTGTCTGGGAACGCTCACATAAATTTCTTAAACTAGATGATAAACCTAATCAGATCCCAATATGGGAGAATGCCAACCTCAGAGAATTTATGAAACTGTCGGATTCTAAGTATGGGGTAAATAAGGGAATTGTATACCTACACCAAATCATAACCGATGGCAGAATGAAATCCTTCCCTCGGCTGTCCACAGACTTTGATCTACCGCAAACTGCTTTTTATAAATACCTGTAGCTCAGACATGCTTTTTACGCCCAATTAAAAGAAATACCGCCCCCTCCAGTAGACTCAGATATACTAGGAATAATCAATGGCCCCTCCCCTAAACAACTAATCTCTTTACTATATCACTCCTTGATTCTACCTACAGCACAGTGCAAACTCAATACTAAACGTATAGCATGGACAACTGATATTGGTGAAATTGAGGAGGAAGAATGGGAGGAAACTCTTGAGAAGGTTCTAAAGGTCTCGCCACACAAACCAGATAGGCTGCAGTACCTATACATTATACATCGAGCATACCTCACACCAATTCGTTTAGCTAAATTCAAACCGGGAGCATCCACATACTGCCCCAAATGTGTCACTGCGCCTGGTACCTTTTTCCATTCAATGTGGAGCTGTCCAAACGTTAATCTTTACTGGTTGCAAGTTGTTAAATTCCTTAATGATTATATGGGATGCTCAATTGAATGTGATCCCAAACTGTGCTTGCTGAGTATTTTTCCTGATTCCATTACTGATAAGTACACCAAATTCTTTTTACTTGAATTAATGCACATGGCTCGTAAATTACTCACCAAACACTGGATCGCTGCAACCGTACCCACATGCTCAGACCTCATCAGATCTGTTAATCAAGTCCTCCCACTCCGTAAAGCTGTGTATCAACGTAGAGGTGCAGAGGCTAAATATAATAGAATATGGATGGCTTGGCTCTCCTCAATTAGAACCAGAATCTAGGCAAACACTCTCTACCCTAACCTGATTGCTACATACTATTACTGGGCGTGCTCAACTCCCTTTCCTCTACTGGCGGAGGATCCCTTTATCATAGTTTTGCATACTACAGAATATAAAACGTGCGCTGTCTGCATCCAAAATTTGGAATAAGTTCTGATATTTTCAATCAACAATACTGCTGATGTTTTATATGTTCTTGTTTTTTCTTTGTTGTTAAAATTTAATATCTGCCACAGTTTTATTGCATTTATGGATGATGTAACAACGTTTATTCATTACTAACCTGCTCAATAAAACGTGGTTTGACAAAAAAAAATATACCCCAAGAGGTGACAGAGGAGCAGTTTGGGGAACAGTGGCTGCTATACGAGACTCCAGGAAGCCAGCACTGGACACAGGAATCTATCAGACTGGCCTCCAGCTTTAGCGATGAAGGTAGGGAGACGCCATTGCTGGTGCGATGTTGGACAGGATGCTGATCAGTGCAGACGATAGAGGAAGGAGGTATACTCACCTGACCCCCTGCACTGGGGCTGGAACACCTTTCAACAACCCAATTAGGGGAGTCCAAATGAAGGATCTGCACAAAAGCTGAGATGTATAACATTTTAAAATAACACTGCTTATCCGGCAAGCAATCAGCCTTAAAGGATCCCCGAGGTGACATGTGACATGATGAGATAGACATGTGTATGTACAGTGCCAAGCACACTAATAACTAGGCTGTGTTCCTTTTTGTCTTTCTCTGCCTGAAAGAGTTAAATATCAGGTATGTAAGTGGCTGACGCAGTCCTGACTCAGACAGGAAGTGACTACAGTGTGACCCTCACTGATAAGAAATTCCCCTTTATCTCTTTCCTGCTCTCAGAAGTAATTTTCTGCTGAGAAAGTGTTTTATAGTTGGAATTTCTTATCAGTGAGGGTCACACTGTAGTCACTTCCTGTCTGAGTCAGGACTGAGTCAGCCACTTACATACCCGATATTTAACTCTTCCAGGCAGAGAGAAAAAAAAAAAAAAAAAAAGAAGGAACACAGCCTAGTTATTTGTGTGCTTGGCACTGTACATGCCCATGTCTATCTCATCACGTCATGTCACCTCGGGTATCCTTTAAGGCTGATTGCTTGCCGGATCACCAGTGTGCCAAAATTGTCCTCAATGCAGAGGGCGCATTGGAAGTGTGCTGGCAGGTGCAGAGTGCACTGTGTGGTGTCCTTCAGTATGTATACCTACCTGTCCTCACTCTGACTTACATCTTCTAGTGCGGGGGTGCAGATAAGGTTTTGGTGGCCCAAAGCAGCCAATAACTTGAGGGCCTCCCCACCCTCCACCTCTTCCCCACCTCATTTGTTGCTCCTTAAAGGGATTTACTACCATCTGCAGACAAGAAATGTGCAACTTCCCCATGACATCAGACAGGATAGGTTAACAGACTATAATCTGCAAAAAATCCATTTTTCAATCACTGCAATAAACAACAACAACAAAAAGAAGAAAAAAAAAAAGTAATCCGATCTGAAGGATGAGCTCACCTCAGCAGCTCTGTCTCCGAACTGTGCGAGAACTTTGGTCCGGTAATCGGGGATTATGGTCACAGGGTTGTCGGTCAGTATCACAGTCTCCAGGCATGGCAGGCGGCCAATGTTTCTCACTTCCTCCACCTAAAAATAAAATATAATAAAGCTACCTGGACTTAGGAAGTATAAAACACAAGTTCGTATGGATACAGAAGTGCGCCAGGAGGAGGAGCCTGGGACCTGCGGTCCAGCGCAAAACACTCCATTTATCAGTCAACCCCCTCATTTCTGATCCTTTTAAAAGAGAACTGTAGTGAGAGGTGTATGGAGGCTGCCATATTTATTTCCTAGTAAACAATTCCAGTAACCTGGAAGCACTGTTGATCATCTGGCATAAGTGTAAATCAAAACCCTGGAACAAGCTATAGCTAATCCCTGAGTCAGAGTACCTGATCTGCTGCATGCTTGTAAAGGGTTTATGGCAAAACTCAAAGCACCAGAGCTGCAGCCACTAGGACACGCTCTTTAGGCAGTAGCAGAGTTGGGGAGACTTGCCCAAGGTTTCCCCACTGAATAGGTGCTGGCTTACTGAACAGGAAGAGCAGAGATTCAAATCCAGGTCTCCTGTGTCAGAAGCAGAGCCCTTAAAGATAGTCTGAAGCGAGAATAAATCTCGCTTCCGACCTCATAGATAGCAGGGGCATGTGTGCCCCTGCTAAACCGACGCTATCCCGCGGCTTAATGGGGGTCCCTTCACCCCCAAATCCCCTCCGTACAGCCGGGGAGCGCTTCCGCATTGGGGCAGGGCTAACCGCCGCAGCCCTGCCCCACGCGCGTCTGCCAGACGCATATCTCCGCCTCTCCCCCGCCCATCTCAGTCTTCCTTCACTAAGAGGGGCGGGGGAGAGGCGGCGATACGCGTCTGATAGACGCGCTGAGGGGCAGGGCTGCAGTCGTTAGCCCTGCCTCCAGGAACAGAAAATGTACGACCAATTTGACGACCAAGTTTTGCGGGGGTGGGTCTGGGGATGAAGGGACCCCCGTTTAGCCGCGGGATGGCGGCATTTTAGCAGGGGCACACATGCCCCTGCTAACTATGAGCTCTGAAGCGAGATTTATTCTCGCTTCAGAGTCTCTTTAAAGAGAACACGTCATCCCAATCAGTAGCGGATATGCCCTTTCCCACAAGAAATCTTTTCCTTTTTTCAAATGGACCATCAGGGGGCTCTGTATGGCTGATATTGTGGTGAAACCCCTCCCACAGTGTGATGTCACGACCATGGTTCTGACAGTTTCCAGTCTGAGAACCTTGTTGCATTGTGGAAAATAACAGCTGTTTACAACTGCCCAAAAAAAACAAGCAGCATCTCTTTCCACTGGCATCAGCTGCCAGCAGTAAAAATGTCACCATATGATAAATGCCAGAATGTAAATCAGGGAGAGGAAAGATTTTACAATGTGCAAACACTGACCAAATCCTTTATACACAATTATTGTAAAAATGAAGCAACTTTTTTTTTTTTTTTTACAATATTTTCACTGGAGTTCCTCTTTAACCAGTACACTATCCAGCCAGCACCAGAACACACATCGAAAAGGTAAAATTACCCTCAACTGAAAATATAACGTGTTACTGAATCCCAAGAACACAGAAATAGAGCAGCCAGTACCTGAGCAATCTTGTTGTTGCTTAAATCCAGGTTGACCAGAGAGTATAACTTATGGAGCCCCTTCAGGCTTTCCAGCAAGTTGCCGGCTAAGTTTAGGGTTTTGATATTCCCGATCTTTGAGTGGACGCCTTCCAGCCCGGAGAGCTTGTTGTAAGAGAGATCCAGGTGAATCAAGTTGTACAAGTACTGCAAAATTAAAGTATGCATATTATAAATATGAGCCAGGCAAATTATGGATGGTATACAGCAACTAAGCCTACCCCAAAAGGGGGAAGGGTGCAGAAGAATGTACGGATTGCTCTACAGCTCATGTGGCTTGCAGGGATGGTCAGTGAGATGCGGAAGGGTGCAGAAGAATGTACAGACTGTACTACAGCTTATGTTGTCAGCTAGGATGGTCAGTGAGATGCGGAAGGGTGCAGAAGAATGTACAGACTGTACTACAGCTTATGTTGTCAGCTAGGATGGTCAGTGAGATGCGGAAGGGTGCAGAAGAATGTACAGACTGTACTACAGCTTATGTTGTCAGCTAGGATGGTCAGTGAGATGCGGAAGGGTGCAGAAGAATGTACGGATTGTTCTGTAGCTTATGCAGCTTGCAGGGATGGTCAGTGAGATGCGGAAGGGTGCAAAAGAACATACGCATTTGTTCTACAGCTTATGCGACTTGCAAGGATAGTCAGTAAGATACGGAAGGGTGCAAAAGAATGTACGGATTGTTCTGTAGCTTATCTGGCTTGCAGAGATGGTCAGTAAGATGCAGAAGGGTGCAGAATAGTGTATAGTTCCTTCTATAGCTTTTGTGGCTCAGAGGCATGCTCAGTGAGATCAGAAGGGTGCAGAACAATGTACAGATTGCGCTATAGCTTATGTGGCTCACAGCGATGATCAGTGAGATACCAATAATTTCAGAGCTGATGCAAATGTTATGATTTTGGATATGGAACAGGCTGAAATGATAAAGTAAATTTAAGTAAATCTGAAAGTATAAAAACATCCCCTATGGTGTAGTCCCCTCAAGAGGGGGAAGATTCTGGATCCTAAAGAGGCTTTCCCTATCGTCCTTCGCAGACTCCTCCCACCGCTGAGACCCCAAACGCAAGTAAATAAAAACAATCCCAGCCGCTGCTGCGTTCAAGCACACTGGGGGCTTTCCCCTCAGGCTCCAGAGAAAATAGTCCAATATGGTCCGCTCTATGGCGCAGGTGCAGACGGCTCACGCCCGCACAGTAAAGTGGCCCCCACTGGGCTTTGATATTTCTGCCAGAGTTCATTGGAAAGCCACTTACTCTGCAAGGCTACAGACAAGTGGTGACAGGTGAATGTTCAGGGGGCCAAACGCTGGATCCCCTCTGGTGAGGAGGGTGGGGGAAGCCTCTTTAAGATCCAAAGGCTTTCCCATCCTGAGGCAAGTACCTCCTAGGGGCACTTTACACTGCTGCTGGAGAGATACGCAAAGAGTGCACATCTCTTACGTCACACTGGCTCCGACTGACGGAAGCGACTGGACCCGATACCGGGGCAGAGAAGGCTGAGGACGGCAACGTGGGAGCGATCAGAGCGGATGGGGATGGTAGAAGCCCCAGGTATGTATAATTTTTTTCTTTTTAATGAGTTCTGGTACACCGTGAACCTGAAGTGAGAGGTACATGGAGGCTGCCATATTGATTTCCTTTTAAATACCAGCCCTGCTGATCTATTTGGCTGCAGTACACCAGAAATAAGCATGCAGCTAATCTTGTGAGATCTGACAATAATGTCAGAAACAGCTGATCTGCTGCATGCTTGTTCAGGGGCTATAGCTAAAAGTATTAGAGACAGAGGATCAGCAGGACAGCCAGGCAACTGGTATTGCTTAAAGAGAGTCTGAAGCGAGAATTAATCTCGCTTCAGACCTCATAGATAGCAGGGGCACGTGTGCCCCTGCTAAACCGCCGCTATCCCGCGGCTTAACGGGGGTCCCTGATCCCCCAAATCCCCTCCGTAATGCGGGGGAGCGCTTCCTGGTTGGGGCAGGGCTAACCGCCGCAGCCCTGCCCCACGCGCGTCTGTCAGCGCGTATCTCCGCCTCTCCCCGCCCCTCTCAGTCTTCCTTCACTGAGAGGGGCGGGGGAGAGGCGGCGATGCGCCGCTGATAGACGCGAATGGAGGCAGGGCTGCAGCCGTTAGCCCTGCCTCCAGGAGCGACCAAGTCTGCGACCAAGTGTCGCAGTGGGGGGTTTGGGGGTCAAGGGACCCCTGTTTAGTGGCGCTATTGCGGTGGTTTAGCAGGGGCACACATGCCCCTGCTAACTATGAGCTCTGAAGCGAGCTTTATTCTCGCTTCAGAGTCTCTTTAAAACGGAAATAAATATGGCAGCCTTCATATCCCTCTCATCTTGGATTCACGTTAATGCTGACAGTGTTCTAAGGCACTCTGCAGTAATGTATGCAATGCAAAAAAAAAAAATCAAGGAGAGAGAACTTTCATTTTTTAATTGCCAACTGCATGTTGTAGAGAGGAGGTTATGGCTGAAATTGAGCTTCAATTGTATAGGAATTCATATAACAATATACCAGACCAGTGGTCATCTATGATTTGGGCTATATATCCATTTTCCAACCGTTGCATAATATTATTGGGAAAAACATCCTGCTGCTCTCACTGACCCCCGGAGCACATCCTGTATGTAGGATTTACATGCTTTATTTGTTCCGGAGATGTAAGTACAGAACATTCCGCCTGACTGTCACAAGTTCATGGAAGTTCTGATCTGTCAGCTGTCCGCACTGCAGGACTATCCATCAGCAGCTGACACTTCTTTATATACTATTCTGATTATACTGTACTTCTGGAGATACAAAATCATACAGGTGATGCTATATGAATAAACATCTTCATCACCAGATCCAGAGAACGTTGTGGAATTTGATGATGATAACTTCATTTAGTCTAACCTCTTACCCTATTGTTATAATAAATTTACATAGCACTGACATTTTCTGCAGCACATTACAGAGTACATAGTCATGTCACTGACTGTCCTCAGAGGAGCTCACACTCTAATCCTACCATAGTCCTAGTCTAATGTCCTCCCATATTATTATTATGTATTTATATAGCACTGACATCTTCTGCAGCACATTACAGAGTACATAGTCCTGTCACTGACTGTCCTCAGAGGAGCTCACACTCTAATCCTACCATAGTCATAGACTAATGTCCTACCATATTATTATTATTATGTATTTATATAGCAGTGACATCTTCTGCAGCACATTACTGAGTACATAGTCATGTCACTGACTGTCCTCAGAGGAGCTCACACTCTAATCCTACCATAGTCATAGGTCAGTCTAATTTTGAGGTAAGCTAATTAACTTATCTGTACGTTTTTGGGATGTGGAAGGAAACTTGGAGACAACATATTAACTCTGCAAGGCGAGAGTGCTATCCACTGTGCCATGATATCCTATTAATTAAATGTAAGAAGACACACACTCACCTGCAGATTCTCTATGGCGGATATGCTATTATGACTCAAGGCCAGAAATTCTATTTGAGGAGCAATTTTCTATAAAGAAAAAAGGGATACAATTAATGAAAAAAAAAAAAAATTATACTAATCAACGTGTTCACCACTACTACTACATTATGAGACCTGACACCCCACAATGTGCTCCGACTACCCCAAACTTACCCCGGCTATAAAATTCAGTCCCAGAAAAAAACACGTGAAGTGAAATGAGAGTACCCTTTGTCTCTGGGCCTTATGGGAAAAACAAAACAAAACACACACACACACTTTAACCTGCTTGATGCATGCCGTGCAGTACATTCACGGCCCTGCAAAATTAACAGGATGCACCAGGGCAGTGAATACAAGTCTGCAGCGACGTGCAGCCACCACTCGCTCCTGTTCGCCTGCGCGGGCACACCACCGTTACCGCCGCTTAGAGGGGAGGTTAATGAATGGGACTGCAGTTCCCATTCATAAACCGATTCAATGAATACCGGCGTCTACAAGACGCAGGCATTTATTGTATCTTCCTGTTACACTGCCACGCATTACTTCCGATTCACGTGCTTACGTAGGTGAATCAGAAATAATGACTGAGGACATCTTGTGGCCAAATAGTATGTTACACCAAAATTCATTTTTATTTAATCAAAATCCCCATACTGACTTTTATAATTAACTATTTCCCTCCCACATCCTCCCATAGTACCCAAACTATATAATATATATAAAAAAATAGAAGTAGTTACCTTAGGGACTGAACTTTTTTTAAATGTATGTCAAGGCGGTATATTACTATTCATTTTTAATTTATGGGCTTGTAATTAGTGATGGACGCAAAACTGAAAAAATGCACATTTAATTCCAAATAAAAAATTGGGGCCATACATTTTACTAGGGAAATATTTTAAACGTAGTAATAACCGGGACAAATGGGCATATAAAATGTGTGGCTTTTATCCACAGTAGAACGTTTTATTTTAACACTATAATGGGCAAAAACTGAAAAATGCATTTTTTTCATTTTTTTTCTTATTCATGTTAAAGTGCATTTAGGATAAAATAATTCTTAGCATACTTTACCTCCCAAAGAAAGCCTAATTGGCGGCGAGAAAAACGAGATATAGATCATTACGCTGTGATTAGTAGTGATTTTGTTATTGGACAAAGAAAGGGAGGAGCGCGGACAGGTGATAATTGCTCTGGTCCAAAAGGGGAAAAACCTTCAGTCATCAAGTGGTTAAATGTTATAGCTGAATGAACAAAGCACGATGAAGACCATAAAGGTAACGGGATTGTAATAACTCACCACGGAGTCGTCTATGCAGGAGATCTGGTTGTGGCTCATGTCCACAGTGGTGAGCGCGCTCCATTTTGGGATAACGGCTGTGATTGGACAGTCAGACGTCGTCCCTTCTGCCTCCCAGTGGTCGAATTCCAGCGCCTCTGGCACCAGGATATCCTGCAGAGAAGCAAGGCTCCATCAGCACAAGCTGCACCATTCCTAGTGTTAAAGCTAATGAGTACCGATTAAAAAAAAAACAAAAGTCAGATACTCACCTAAGGAGAGGGAAGGCTCGGTCCTAATGAGCCTTCTCTCTCCTCTCCCGATGCCCGGTCCCGCTCAGGATCCCCCGTAGCAGTATTCAACCAGTTCGGTCAAATACTGCCACTTCCGCCGCCGAAGGGAGGTTTCATAAGTCTTCAGGAGCACTCGGGCTCCTGAAGGTGGGCCGCTCCATACTACGCATGCGTGAGCATCCCCTTTGACGCAATCGCGCGTGTCTATGACCCACTCACGCATGCGTAGTATGGAGCGGCACGTCTTTGGGAGCCCGAGCGCTCCCGAAGACTTCCGTAGTCCCCCGCAGCGAGGGATTGGAACGGAGGATCCACTGGGCACCGGGAGAGGAGAGGGTAGGCTCATTAGGACCAAGCCTTCCCTCTCCTTAGGTGAGTATCTTACTTTTTTATTTTTAATTCGGTACCCATTCACTTTAAGGTTTTACAGGCTGGATTTTTAATACGAAAGAATATTTAAAGTGGACCTGAACTCAGTTACAGGACACAAGAAAAACATAACAGAAATGCACCCTGTGTGTATTGAGAGTTTAGCCTGTCTAATTCCCTCTTATCTGTGACTAATCACTAGTTGTAATGTGAACCCTCTCCTGTGTCACATGACAGCCTATGGCAGAGATGGCAGAAAGGTCCATTTGAAAGCACAGGCTGTAAACAATATGGCTGCTTCCATGAATCAGGAAGTAGAAACTGTGCAGATTTATTTCAGAATTTGTATGCGCTGTCACAGAGAAATGTTTTTTCTTTAGAGGTTATTATGCTGTTGAGTATCTTTAAGAGCAGAGAGGAAGTTCTGAGTTCAGGTCCACTTTAAAAAGGAGCAGAATTCAAAGAAAAATCCATTTATTGGATATAAACATTTCTGATATGACCTTCGGGTCTCTTGCACACTACATGCAATTCCGATTTTTTTTATCTGATCAGATTTTGGATTCCGGTAAAAAAACAAAAACAAAAAAAAAAAACAACACACTGCATGCTGCTAAGATTTTTAATCTGAATCTAAAATCGGATGTATAAAAAAAAAAAATTAAAAAATTATGGGCACAGTTTTAACTGAAGTGAGAGGGATATGGAGGCTGCCATATTTATTTCCTTTTAAACAATGCAGATTGCCTGGCTGTCCTGCTGGTCTCACTGGCTGCAGTAGTGTCTGAATCACACCTGAAACAAGCATGCAGCTAATCCAGTCACACTTCAGTCAGAGCACCTGATCTGCTGCATGCTTGTTCAGGGGCTGCGGCTAAAAGTATTACAGAGGATCAGCAGGACAGCCAGGCAATCTGCATTTTATAAAAGGAAATAAATATGGCAGCCAGGCAATCTGCATTTTATAAAAGGAAATAATAAATATGGTAGCCTCCATAGCCCTCTCACCCCAGGTTCCCTTTAAAGAGACACTGAAGCGAAAAAAATATATGATATAATGAATTGGTTGTGTACTATGAATAATTACTAGAAGATTAGCAGCAAAGAAAATATTCTCATACTTTTATTTTCAGGTATATAGTGTTTTTTCTAACATTGCATTATTCTAGAATATGGCAGATTACACAACACTCAGCATTCAAAATGATTCTTTCAGAGCAGTCTGTGAAGTAATGACCTCTCCTCTGGCAGAGGAAACGTAAATAGTCCAGGAACAGTTGAGATAATAAAAGTCAGATAACAACCCTCTCCATGACTAAGTTAGTCGGAGAGCTTAATGGCTTGTTTCCATAGAGATAACAACCGGAGTTTCTCAACTCTTTCTGTACTGGAAACAATTAGACTGATGTATCTGATCTTAATGTTTTATTTCTTAGCTGTACTACACATACAAATCATAATATCATAATTTTTTTTTTCGCTTCAGTGTCTCTTTAAAGAGAACCAGAGATGAAGCAACCTCATGTATTTTACCTTATAAATCAGTGGGAACATGACAGTAAACACCTAATCTGCTCTTTGTTACATTGTTCTCTGTTTAATTTGCCTGTTATCACCTCTAAGATAAGAATCCCGACTAAGCAGTCGGTCTGGCTTTGCTACAGAATAATTATAGCTGAGACTGTGTTCTTTGCTGTCTTCAAGTCCAAGCCTGCCCCCTGCTGGCTTTGCTCAGGAATCATTATAGCTGAGTCATTATAGCAAAGCCAGACTCAATGCTCAGTTCGGGATTCTTATCTCAGCTAGATAACAGACACTTTTAGCAGTGAGGATGGAACAGAGAGCATGGTAAATGTTTTCTCTAATGTTCCCACTGATTTCTATGGTAAAATACACAAGGGTGCTTCGTCTCTGGTTCACTTTAAGCACTGCTGGAAGCCCCTTATGAGGCTCTTGCAGTACCTCCTCCCACATTAGGGGGAGTATCAGAGTTTCTGTTACATGGTCAGGGGCGCCTCTAGCCATTTTGTCACTGCAGGAGAGAAAACCTGTGGTGCCCCTCCATGAAAACAATCGTAATGCGGCAGCGTTTCACCAGAAAAGAATTGTAATGCGGCAAAGTTTTACCAGAAAATAATCATAAAGCTGCAGCGTTTCACCAGAAATTACACCAGCGTTTCACCAGAAATACACGTAATGTGGGCAACGTTTCACCAGAAAACATGCATAGGCAGAGCTCCACTTTCATGAGGCACAAAGGGGGACAGAAGGAGGCACAAAGAGGGACAGAAGGAGGCACAGAGGGACTGAAGAAGGCACACCGGGGGACATAGGGAGGCACAGGGGGACAGAAGGAGGCACGAGGGTCAGAAGAAGTCACAAAGGAGGACAGAAGGAGGCACGAGGGTCAGAAGAAGTCACAAAGGAGGACAGAAGGAGGCACAAGGGGACAGAAGGAGGCACAATGGGAAACGAAAGGAGGCACAATGGGGGACAGAATGAGAAACAAAGGAGGCACAGGAGGACAGAAGGAGGTACACAGAGGGGCAGCCGTAGGTACAGGGGGATAGAGATGGCCCAAATGGTTCGCCGGCAAACAGTTCCCAGCGAACTTCGGTGGTTCAAGTTCGCAGAGAACCGCAAACTTTTCCGGAAGTTCGATTCGCCCCCATAGTGAATCATTAGGGTCAACTTTGACCCTCTACATCACAGTCAGCCGGCACATTGTAGCCAATCAGGCTACACTCCCTCCTGGAGCCACACCCCCCCTTATGAAAGGCAGGCAGCGTCAGGCATTGGACTCACTCATGTGCCTGCAGTAATTACAGAAGGGAGAGCACCCCTTAACAGCTCTTTTGAGAGCTAATCTTGTTCTTGTGATCTTTTTTTTGTGTATGTGTGTGTGTGTCCCACAGACACTTGTGTTGCCTAGACAGCCTTGGCAATTCCTACTGTGTGTGCCACTGCCAGGCCCAGCACATTCAGTGACTACCTGTGTTTGTGACAGGTTCACATTGTAATACCCATCACTGCATATACCTACCTGTTGTTCACTTCAGTGCACCCACCTACCTACGTGAGCGCACGCAGTGTCACTGTGCCTGTCAGGTACCTGTTTGTGTGTGACTGACAGGTGCACATTGTAATACCTATCATTGCATATAACTACCTGTTGTTCACAGTGCACCCACCAACCAAGTGAGCGCACGCAGTGTGATATTCAATACCACCAGTCACTGTACCTGTTCACGGTACGTGTGTGTGACAGGTGCACATATGTAATACCCATCACTGCATATACCTACCTGTTGTGTTCAGTGCACCCACCTACCTACGTGAGCGCACGCAGTGTGATATACCGTACTCCGTGCCTACCTGTTAACTGCACCTGTGTGACTGCACATTGTATTAGTCAAGTCAGTGCATACCTTTCACTTCATCCCCCCCAATATGGACAAAACAAAAGGCAGAGGCAGGCCACCTGGCAGGTCTGTTCGAGGTCGCGCTGTTGTGATTTAATGCGCCCCTCAACCAAAGTACAGTGTTCAGAAGAAGGCACGTGCCATCAACCCCCAGTATTGTCAGGACGTAGTTGACTATTTAACACAGAACACCTCATCTTTCTCAGCTTCCACACAGAAGCGTGACATATCTTCCTCCTCCTGCTCTGATTCTGGCACCCCTCTTAACACTGTCGGCCGCCACCACCAAAGTGCCATCACTCCAGGGCTCAGCGGGGTGGAAATTTTTTAGTGTGTCTGCCTCAGATGAGAGCAATGTCATCTGTACTCTCTACCACCGAAAAGTGAGACATGGAAAGACCAAGACACGCATAGGGACAACTACCTTACGAAGGCACATGACTACAAAGCACAAACTGCAATGGGATGACCACCTGAGGAAAAGCAGCACACAAAAGCAAAGCCACACACCACAGTGGAAGATACCAGGCCGCAATTTTTCCTCAAAAAATACCTAAACTGTACCGTGATGTTGAAAGCCAAGTGGTGACATCTCTGGCACACAGCATTGGGTAAAGGGTCCATCTGACCACGGATGCCTGGTCTGCAAAGCACGGTCAGCAGGCCGCTTGACTGCCTTCTCCGCCACCACCAACAGGGTCCAGGACTCCAGGAGGATTCCTGAATTTTTAAGGCCGCTGCTACCAGCAGCCGCTAGAATAATTTTTCTGGTGCGTGTACATGCCTGCCTAATTTTTCTGGCTGCGCTGCGGCTGCAACAACAAAACAAAAGGCATGTACATGTGTCAATTCCCCTTCGTGATCATTTCCTTACCGCGGTGAAGGGGCTTGCGTATCACAATGAAGCAATGACCGCCGGCTATATGAGTGTCTCGGGGGATGGCACACCAAAGATAATAAGGTCGTTGCTTCATTGTGGACAGACCAAATTCGATCAGCTGGACAATCACTGTTTTTCTGTCATTGAGCTACCTCAGCCTGGCAACCATATGGACTTGAAAACCGATATCGCCTGCACTCTTGCCATGGTGCGCACCAGTCCAGCACGGCTGTCACAACACAAACAGCTGTTTGCGTTGCGTTACACAGTGATTTTCGTGTGTCAGTGTGAAGCAGTACTCTAATTACACTCCCTGATTGATGCATACACACGCAAGATGTTTTAAAGCACTTTAGGCCTGCAATTTAGCATTCAATGTGATTTCTGCCCTTAAAACGCTGCTTTGCGTCAAATCCAGATTTTTGTGTCTATCCCACTCCTCCATGCAAAAACTCAGATGTTAGACCCCTTGAAACATCTTTTGCATCACTTTTCTGTCCAGCATAAGTGTTTTTAGTTTTTAATGTTCGCCTCCCCATTGAAGTCTTTTGCGGTTCGGGAAGTTTGCGCAAACCGAACTTTTGCGGAAGTTTGAGGTTCGGGCAATCTCTACAGGGGGACAGAAGAAGGCATGAGGGCCAGAAGGAGGCACAACAGAGGACAGAAGGAGGCACAGGGGGACTGAAGGAGGCACAAAGTGGGGCAGAAGGAGGCACAAAGGGGGGCAGAAGGAGGCACAATGGGGGACAGATTGAGGCACAAAGGGGAACAAAAGGAGGCACAGGAGGAAAGAAGGAGGCACAGGGGCACTGAAGGAGGCACAAAGGGTTTAAAAAGGATGTACAAGGCACAGAGGGACACAGTGGCAGCTGCCTGCAACTTATGCTAAGCAGATGCAGCAGAAGCAAGTAATAGAACACCCAGGGGGTGGGGCTTAGTTCAGGGGCGGGGCTTAATCCAGCAACATGGCACCCCCAGAACCAATGGCACTCCAGGCAATGGCCTGTACTGCTTATGCCTAAAAGCGCCCCTGTACATGGTGTTTTCACATGAATCTAATACTCACATCAGTGTTGCCAGCTCATCTGTAAAATTACCAGTACATATTCTACATGTCCTGGGGCTAGCTAGATGCAGATTAGGCACTGGATCTATTTAAGTAACCCCAGAACCTGTATAACTTAGACTTGCCATTAATTAAAGGGGTAGCAGTAGGGTATTGTACCGTGTTAGCCATCAGTAAAAGCA